>NW_025336480.1:21787654-21982615 GCF_004798865.1 Varanus komodoensis | reverse complement strand
AGAGGAGGAGGAGGAGGAGGAGGAGGAGGAGGAGGAGGGTCAAGGCTTGGGTGGTTGCTGTAAGGAAAGGATGGAAGACTTTAGTTCCACCTTCCTGATGTATGATGGGCAAGCCCCTGATTTAAATGGCTTGCCAGACTGGTCCAGGGGTGGCAATCCATTCTGAAGACTGAAGAGGGACTCCTTCCCTGCCTGCCAGTGGGCTACTGCTGATAGTATCACCTGCCCCCATACTTTTACAATGACTCCAGCCGAAATGGGATGAGTAAGATGAGTACATGTGTGCAATTGAAGCGTCTTTATGTCTTCTTTTTAAATTATAGCAGATGGCAATGGGCAAACTAACAGAGCCGCATCTGAGCAAAGCAGCACAGGGATACAATACATGTGGCAATATCTGATGCTGATACAGGGATAAACCAAAATCTCAGAGTTCTTAATTTTGAGGACAGCGAAAATAAAAGTCCTTGAAATCTTCCTCAAATTTTACTCCGGAGAGTTTTCAAGCTGTAGTAAAACTGGTCTGAGACGAGATTCCTCTAATAAAGGACATGCTCTCCAGAGCTGCAAAATTGTTATTTTAAAATAGATTTCACCAGTAGTACTGATAGTTTTCAATACGTGTGCAATAGCTTGTTACTAACAGCTAGTGCAGGGGTCTCAAACTCAACTTCCCTGGGGGCCGCTGGAAGCAGAGTCTGGGTGAGGCTGGGCCCCATCAAGTATTCCAGCACCGTGGTGGGGGTGGGCCGCTCATCCCGCGGCCGGCCCGGGTGCCGCCGGCGCTTTGAAGGCTGCAGGGCCCCTCCCCGTGCCCTGCCCATCCCAGCAATTGGCCCACAGGCCGCGAGTTTGAGACCCCTGAGCTAGAGACATTATTAGCTGTTGTAAAGATGGGAAATGGGTTCTGATGGAATAGGGCAAGAGCACATGGCACTTTCTACGATCTGGATGGGGATATGGCCAATCTGCCGTGATGTCGCCTCCATTACAGCTTTTGGCAGCCTGTGCGTAGCTTTGCAGAGAAAACTTCAGGTTTGGTAACCTCTGCTAATTAGAACTCAGATCGGTCAACACTGAAAAAAGGCTATAAAGTTGACTGGCTGAGCATTTTGATGGGCTTCTTCCTCCCTCATTTCATCTTTCTTTGCTGCTGCTGTGAAGGGCTTGCTTGATTGGAAGCACACCAGAGACCAGGGAAGGGCAGAAAGTAGATCTCCAGATGTTTGGGATATCCGTTCCACCACTATTGGCCATACTGGCATGGGGTTTTGGGGAGCTTGACTTCTGCCCACTGCTGACATACACAAACAGAGGGAGTAGTTTTGACAGTTAAAGCTTTCAATGGTTTGGTACCAAATTACACGCACTTTCATACAAGTCTGCCTGCAAAGAGAGATCCTGCCTGCATATCTTCCAGAGCAGCTTGGTGGACAGAAACATGAGGGAAGGCCTTTTATGTAGTGGCCCCACATCGCTCACATGTGTCACCATTGGGAGTCCACCAGATCTCATCACTGCAGGCTTTTCTGAGGGCGCTGGAAACTTGTTTGCCTTACTCTGGCAATGTTTTTCACACTGGGTTGTGGCTGCAGTTGTGTGTTGCAGTTTTGTCTTATTGGTGTCTGTTTTCCTGTTTGTTGATGTGTTCTGCTTTTTGGAACAGCTGTTGCTTTTATAATCACACTGCTTTTTATTATGTGGACTTTATTGTTGTAGTCTAGTTGGGAGGGTTTCTGCCCTGAAAGGTGGCCAAGAAATATTTTAAGTAAACAAATAGATTGTTTCCTATGGTCCTCTTGACTGAAAAGGATCTCCAAGGCAACTTGTAGAAAATAATACACCACAGTCATTTAGGATGGCTTCCTTTTCTTCTGGCATATGGCAGTAATCAGAGGCAGCCCACCCCTCCAAATACTTTGGACTTCATCCTTCCGGATCCTCCTCTCTCGGGTGGCATATCCCCTCTTGCTCAAAAGGCTGCGGTTCTTTTTACTGACCAAAAGCAGAGAAGAGGACCTTTCCCCAGAGTACTTGTCACCTTCCCAGGTACACACCTTAGTGCCAAAGACGGTGCTGTGGGAAGAAACTGCCTGTTCACGGCCTAAAAGGACCACTCCTGATGACACAGAGCATTTTCTGCCTTGGCTTTCTTCCTCCGCCTTTCACAGCGATGTCCTAGCATGTCTTCCACCTACAGAGGAAACTGAGATCCTCTTACCAGTGCTCACTCTAACAGATGAACTGACTGAAGGCACTGGTGACGCACCTATGAGGGCACCATTTCGCCAGGCTTGGGACTCACTAGCTCTTGGGGAGAACAGCTTCCAAAATGCAGCTTTATAGCCCAGAACTAATATCTTCCAACACGGCAGGTGCTTTGTGCTCACACAAGAATACTTACCTTCCTAACACCTCCTGTGTGAGCTTGACGAAACGTTTGCCTGTAACCATTTCATCACACATTGGCTCATTATAGGAGTTACCTAACAAGCCATGAGTTGCACCTAAACCTTTGCGTACTTTAGCGAGATCTTCTTGGGAGGTGTTCAGCCAAGTGTAAATTATTCTAGCTCTGAACAGATTTTAGCTGGTGCCTGACAGCTTGGATGACTGGCACATTGTCATTTTCATAACACACCTAAAAACGGAAGTGCCAGAAACGATGTGCAGCGTTGGTGCAGTTACACTTTGCTCAGATATTACCCTTTTTCACTCAGATGCAATGTCACAAAGGCACAATCTTGATTAAAGCACCGGGGGTGAGGTTCCTTCAGGACCCTGCATGTGGGTCCCCAGCACAGTCTCAACAGATTCACTTGTTCAAAGAATTAGCCAGTACAAATCTGTATATTGTGAATACTTGCCACGTTCCCTGTAATTGCTCAGAACATCAGGAAGAGATGACTTTGTCACTTGTGGTTTGTCTCAGGTGTTCACTTTTCCAGCCTTAAATTCGTTACCCAGTAAAGGAAAGAAAGGAAGCGAAGTCCAGTGAGCCCCACCTGGGAGCAGAGTTGGCTGAGTGGCCTCTTGCTTTCTTGCAGGAAGAGAAAAAGGAAGAAAGAATTGTTGGGGCATCTCGCTCAAGGGAAAACCAGGTGTGGCATGAATCCACTTGGCATTTCACCAAAACTGAGTAACCTGAACCAGGCACAACCAAGTGGCTCAGGTGAGAGGACATGGACTAAGGGATCAGGATGAGTCCCAGCTCCTGCCAGTCATCTAAGTCAGTTGATACAGAAGTCCACTCCTGGGATATCTCCTAACTTTCCTTTTCAGCAACTTATTTAGGAATAGGGCTGAGTGAGAATCTTTTTCAGTTCTGTTTTGAAAAGAATTTACCAACATTCACAAAGTTTTCTAAATTTCAAAGGGAAAGAAATTGATTTAAAAAAAAATTGTGGTAGAAACCAAATTTGATTGACACAGATGAGGGAGAATCTTGCTGCATTTAGTTTTGGTTAAGACTTTATTCAGGAGTGGGGGAAAACCCTTCATATTAAACAAGGAAGCAAGCAGCAAACAAAAATCAACTATAAGGAGAAAGCAAAACTGACTGAGGTGGTGGGAAGCTTTTTAGTTTTTGTTGTTGTTCTACTGGAGGTCCCCCAGATACCTGCTGGTAGATCCCAATCTATCTTCTGCCCGCCCCAGTGTTACAGAGCAAAGCTGGCCCTGCCTGCTCAGAAGTAGATTGAGTTTAGCAGAATTTAGTCCCAGGTAAGTGGGTTTAAGGCTGTAGCCTGAGGATGCAGTGCCTTGCTGAATACAGTCCTCTGAACTTGGAGGCTTATCCACATCCCAGGCATGGAATGAGGTAAACAGTGGCAGTCTCCTCCACCACCATGGCTTGTGCTATGCATTTTATCTAGGCAGCTCTTTTCAACCATCTAGATGAAGTATTGACAAGAAGACCAGAGAGAGCAGGTACGCGGCGGGGGGTGGGGGAATACAATCAGACATGCGGGAAATATATTTAGTATGTGGGCAGCCCCTGGAGGGACTACCAAGATGGAGTCTGTACAGGATGCTTTTATTGTTATTATTGTTATTATATTTTTATACTGTCCATAGCCAAAGCTCTCAGTTGCATGCATGGTTTGGAGAAGGGTAGGGGGTTCATGTAGACAGTTTGCTAGAGGCACGTGAAGGTAAAACAATAGGGCTGGCTGTGATTAAGACAAACAACACAAAAGAGAGAACTTTCAGGACAGGTAGATACTAACATATCCAAGGCTTAAGTGGGGAGCAAGACTTACAACATGGGTTCCCAAACAGATCAGGAATCCCACCTAAAGTCTAAGCTGTTCTTACAGTGTCAGGCTTCTAGTAGCCATGTTATGACAGGGCTTTCACTCAATTTGTCCTGGCAGAACTAAGGATGGGAAGGGAAAAAATGCCTGGACACAGCCTCCTCCCCTTCCCATCCCTGGCATACCCCTTTTTTGCCCTCTCCGAGGCCATGTGGCCACCTTATGGGGTGCAGCCAGCTGCAACAGAGGTGGGGTGGGGACTCAGCCTTCAGACTCCCGGGTCTGAGATCAGAGGGTCTCAGAACAGGCACAGAACATCTCGCAGAACAGCTGGGAGGCCACAGGAATGTGCCGTAAGGGGAGTATTGATGCTGTGATGCATTTCATCCCATGGTCTCCGTCACCATTATTAGGGCTCCAAGTGATGAAGACACAATATGTTGTGGCCTAGCTGTTGATTGGAATAAATCTTTCCATGAACACTATCCTGAGTCCTTCATACTTATGTCAACTCAAAGAAAATAACAATTTCATAAAGTGCTTTCCATACTGTTCGCCAGCACAAGATCTGAAAGAGAGCAATTTCTACAAAATTAGAATTGCTCTGGCTATGGAACATCTCCTTTGTGTGTATGCTTGTGAACCAGAAGGCAAACACACACATACTTTTGGTGGTTTCATTTATTTTACGCTGCGTGACAAGATGGCCATGGAAATGGCTTATTTGAGGTCATTACCCTATTGATTAAATAATGTGGTGAAAAGGGCAAGATAATGCAGTGCCGAGAGATTATTGCCAGACACTTTGCAAATGAGGCTGCTGAAAGGGCGGCGGTTGTGAGGATCACTAGGTAATTAGTAAGCAAGTTGGAATTAAACTAAAGGATGAATAATGCAGTGATTACATAAAGAATTGTTTGGAGTACCTGCTTTTGCTTATTCTAATTATAGCACTTACAGCAGGATATGGCTGTTGATCTACAATATCCAGAAACTCTAATGAGCTGTTTGGTATGTCTGTGACTCTGGAAGAAAGAGGCGAGAGAGGGTCTATTTTGATATGTTAATGGCTGCTCTTCCCTTCATGTACTAAATTTGTCTCTTCCATTGTCTGCATGGCATCCTGTGGGATGGTGGCATTTTTGTGGCATCCTGTGGGATGATGGTATTTTTGTGGCATCCTATGGCATGCTGGCATTTGATTTTGTTTTTAGCCATTTTAAATTGTGTGTATTTTCATTTGAGTCACCTTGAAACTTTTTGTGAGAAAGGCATCTCAGGGTAAAACGCCTATGGATGTTTAAGTAGAGAAAAGTCATACAAGCTCCCTGAATTCTTCAGCTAGCATGGCTGGTTGGGGAATACTGGGAGTTATACAACTTTCTTCTGTTTAAACATCCAGAGTCACAGATTCTGAATTAGAATTAGATATGAGACTCCAAACTATGCCAAACAGTCAAAAACAGCCTGGACATATGATATAATAGCCAAGCTATCACCAAGACTATGGTTCCCTCCACAGTGAAAGGGAAATGACTTTTCCCTCATTTTTGCGGTGACATAGATTTTCCGTGGTGTAGCTTTGTAACAATACCGATCAATCGAAGAAGAGGGAAACCTCATTTGGTGCGTGGTAGAGTGGATGTCTTTTGCCCTGGGAAAAAAAGCTCATTCATACTAGTGCTGGGAACTGGGGGAATGGAAACTATAAAATGGGTTTCAAAAATAAATAAAAAATAATTGGGAACACTGCTGTGTGGAAATGCATAACAAACAGAATGTCTTCTTCTTCTTGAATGGTTACACAAATGCTTAAGTGGACAAATGTACTGCTCATACACTGAAAACAAAATGTTAGCAACGCTTCCAAAATTGTTTCAGGCATTCAGAATAGGGATGGAGGAGAAATTAATTCAGTTTGCATGTAAGTGCGCACAGATCTAATTCCTCACTTTTGAACCAATACATGACGTGAACTTGACTCTCCTTCCAAATCCTCACGGCTGTCAGTTTTACAGTGGTGCTCTCCAGTGTGTATATTAGAAAAAGCACACATATATTAGGGGAAAAGATGATATAGATGAAATACTATCCTCAAAATCTGTGCCTAACATATAGAAATTATGTGCAAGAATTCATGTGTTAGGAAAAATACACACACAGATGTATACGAATTTAACAAAAAAACCCTCATAGTTTGAGATGAATTTAACTTAAGGAAGGAAAAGTGAGCAAATGAGATAAACCAAAATTGACAGATTCATCTGTCCTAACTATGGGATGGGAAAGGGGGAATATCGAGCCCTACAATGGTTATAGCCAAACAAGCATGTCTGTGTTACAAATTTCCTAGTTGTAAAGTGCTCAAGCTTGTTTTCCCAGCGTAGTGACTGAAGTTCTCCAGGCCCTTTATGTTCCCCCATTCAGGAAATATTCTAGGGGTATAAAAATGTCCCAATAAAATTGCCCTGGGAAAAAAGTCATAAATGCTCTGCATGTCAGTGGGTTGGCACAAACCATGGGATTCCATTGTGGAAGATTCATCAGAGATGATTTGATATGGGGGTAGAAAAATACACTGGAATGCCCCACAGTTAGCTCTTAGTAATAAAAAATCCCCCAACGTTTTACCTAGACAATCAGTCTTCTGATCTTTTGAGTTTATGGCCTACTTCTCCCATCACAGACATATTTGTTTTACGACTCTGGGATCCACTGGGGGATGGCTGGGGCTGGTAAAACACCCCATAAGCTTGTTTGTGCAGACTTCTTAGAACCAGTATATGAGAGCGACCTTAATCTCTCGTGAATTTGTAACGCAGATATCTACTTGTACATATATTCTGCCTAGGAAGGCTGTGGTTTAATTCACCAGGTCTGGGGGTGGTGCGGGGGAGGTACGGTTCTTGCTGATGCAGACAAATATCACAGACTCTCCTTATTTTAAATTATATCTAATTTAATTTCTACTTCTGGAAGACGAAAACGAGTTTCTGGACATGCATAATTAGTGTGAGATGCTTACAGCAGGGAAATGTGGTTGAAAACATTTTTGCAAAGTCTTTGCCCTGCTGCAAAGAACAGCACTGCTATTCCGATGAGGACAATTTGAGCTCCACTTCAGTTGCCAGTGAAGGGTGGGGAGAAGGAAAGCGTCTACATGGAAACTCCATGGCGTTTCCTCGGATATCCAACACCATGGGGTGGAACTCCAGGAGGCCTGCAGAAATTAAGGAACGAGTCTCTCCCGTGCCTAACTTCTGCTGGGCCAGCTTTGACATTGTGCCCTCTCCCACCTTGCAAGTCTCTGCAATGGTCAGATGAGAAGCTGTAGATCATGCCGCTGGCTTGCTTTTCACTCTTCTGATGTTATGAAACTCTTCTCCCGTGGTCCTGTTCCCCCTTGCTGCCTACCTTCCGGGACAAATCCTGTGAGCCCCCAGAGAGCTTTAATGGGAGGGGGTGCAGTTAAAGAAGGGAAGGGGGAATTGTCCACCTCCCGGGCCATTTTCCCTGCTAGTTCACCTACCAAGGGCCACATGTAGCACTATAACAGCACAATAAAGTTTTATAGGGTTGCCTCTCTCTCTCATTCTCAAACCCCATGCCTCTATCTTACAACTCACACACACACACCACGTTCCAGATCCACTTTTTAAACACATCCATGCACATTGATCACCCATTTGTTCACATACACACACCTTAAAAATAAAGAGAGACTCATTTTCACACAGTCACTTACTCACACATAAGTAACACAAAGATAATGCACCAAGCTCAGTTGCTGTGCAGGGAGGCATCTTGATGTGTTCTCCAGGTTGGTATGTTTCTGACAGCTTTAGGGGAGAAAGAGTTTTATTGGAAGCACCTTGGTCCCCTCCTCCACATCTTAACTGTGGTAGGGAGGGTCACAGCTGCAAGGGGTTAAATCGCCCCCCTCAAACCACCCCATGCATTGTACAAAGGCTTAGAAAGGGGCTCCTGGAACATAAGGCAACAGATGCCTTGCAGGATCAAATGAAAGACAAGCCTATCTCATCTGGATTTATCAGCTCCGTGCAGCCATCCAGATGTCTCCAGAAGTCCCAAAGCAGAGTATGAAAGGAAATGTTTTTACCCTGTTGCTTGTTTCAGAGATTGGTACTCAACCATGTTTTGCCATGAAGGGAAGGCTTCCATGGAAAAGAGCTATTTTGAGGGAAACGGTGTTTTATTTAGTCATACCCGATTCATCCCGACCCCATGGACAACATTCCTCCAGGCCTTCCTGTCCTCCACCATCCCTCTAGATGGAGTCCACCCAAGCCCACACCCACTGCTGCAGTGACTCCTTCTAGCCACCTCATTCTCTGCCATCCCCTTCTCCTTTTGCCATCGATCGTTCCCAGCATCAGGGTCTTCTCCAGTGAGTTGATCCTTCTCATTAGGTGGCCAAAGTATTTGAGTGTCATCTTCAGAATCTGGCCTTCTAAAGAGCAGTCAGTGTTGATCTCCTCTAGGACTGGCTGGTTTGATTGCCTTGCGGTCCTTGGGACTCTTACAACTCGCAATATGGCTGTCTGGAGAATACATGCTTCGTATCATGCCCTGAAAGGCCTTTGCAACTGGTTGAACTAAAAAATACAATCAACACATGGGACATTTTCTGTTAATTTGAAAGCTGTCTAAGCTGATGGACCTTTGCAGCAACTTGGGGGTGACTCTTGTTCCTGCCCCACCGCCAGTCAAACTAGGCTCAACCCAACCTCAGTAGCAGATGAAGCAGATGTTCAAGTTGCTTGTCCTCGTTACTTGTTGGTTCAGGAACGAGAACCAAGGCTGGGCTTGGGAGCATGATTCTTTCTGTGCCCCACCCCTGGTTGCTTGTAAAGATCATTTTAGCGCCACCTTCACATGATGCAGTTTGCAAGTATTTCAAAGCAAGTGAAAAATCAATTATACTTTGTTTCATTGCAAGGAACAGCAGGCTCACCCTCCTTTCTGTTTTAACTAAAACATCAATTTCTGTGCCAGAAGAACAGAGCTAAACTGCTGAGTTGGCCAGGGCTATAAATTGAACCAGTCCTTTTACCTCTAGAAAATGTGAAAGCATCCTTCTGCCATTGCACTGGCACACATTGCTGGATCAAGTGCTACTATTAACGGGAAATCAGGAAAGCACATTATCACTCTGCTGCTGTCATTACCAGAGGGCTTCACTGTGAACTATAGTGCTCGGGAAAGCTCAGCTGCAAAGTCGGGAGAAAAATGGGACATTTAATGCAAGATTACACACACACACAGTAGACAAAAGGAGTGGGAGATACTTTTAAGAGCTTCTGATGGGACCTGGTAGGAGATATTTTATGAAAGGATGCTAAGTTGTTGGTTCATGAAAGGATACAAACAGGTTGAGTCTCTCACTACTCTTGCAGGGATGATTGGGAAGCAAAGCGGAGCAGGTACTTCTGGGACCTGTCAAGATAAGCTTGTATCAACCTTAAATCCACTTTGTGCTGAAGGAGTAGTCTAAAACGAAATTGTTCTAGATGTGCAAAAGGGCAAATGCACAGAATCTTTCCCTCCACAGAAGGAAGCTCATTCACACTGAAGTCCAGCTGATCCAGCTATGCTTTGGCTTACCTTTCTGTTAGGCCTTGAAAGTGGGGACAGGGGATATTGCTAGGGTAAAGCAGAAGCTCCTCCCTTCCCAGGCTCGCCCATTTGTACGTGCAACAAACTTCCTTCTCCCAGGGACTTTAACCCCACTGAGTCATTGCCAGTTTTGGAACCCGGACCCAGAAGTTGTGCATAGCATTTGTAAGGCAGAATCAGTAACTGGACGATGGTTTAAGAACATCCTTCCATCCTCAAAATTTCCCTCTATACATCCTTAATTAGTTAGCTAGTTTATTAGCAGCAAGCCACCCATTAGACATGTCCTCCACTGTCCCCACACTGACATAGTAAGACATCTCATTACCTTCTACCATGTGGTTCCTTCCTTAGACTGAAATTTTGGAGTTCCTGGCAATTGCTTTTAAGCCTAAATGACTTACCAAGTTCAAGGTGAAGCAATGCAAATACTGTAAGTGCAGCAGAGCTTGGATAGAAACTGTGATGCAGGAGGAATAATCAGCACTTGGGGTGGGTGAACAAAAGATGTTGGGCTGTGCCAAGATTTTCTGCCACCTCACTGCCGGCATCACATCGATTTGTGCTCACATCTGCTCTAGCTGTTCTTTTGTGTGAACAAATTGTGCAAAATGCACAGCTACTGAATAGGGAAGGTGCTGAAAAATTACCCAAAGTTGGGCAAATTTCCCCGTATATTAAAATCTGGGCACTTTCCATGTCATGCATGGTGAGAAAGTTGTACATTTTTTCCAAATCTGTGCATAAAGGGACAGTCTCATGTTTTGAAAAACTTGTGCATTTTTCAGATGCAGCTTTTATGAATACATGAGGCTGTTTGGGACTTTGCTAACACTTTTGGAGAAAATGCACTGTTCATAAATGCCAATGCGGCGTTTGTCATGTATGAATGTATGATTAATGTATGAATTGAAACTAAATTATATAGATTCATCATCAACATATGTACCTGCATAAAGAATCCCAGCATTCATCAAGTTCTGGAGAAACTCTTCCTTACAGCACACACAGACCAAAACTAGAATATTTCTTACCATAGTTTCATTTTAATACCTATTCTGCCAAGAAGAGAAGTAAGTTGAAGCAGAATGCCAGGAGAAGGTGCTGTCCTTAAGTCCTTCACAGAACAGGGCCAGAAACAACCACATTTATGAGTAGCTATATTCAAGCGCATCCTGTAGCAAGTGTGATGTGTTCTACTTCACAAAGAACAGTCCTTGACTTTGAAGTTGTCCTCTATTTGAGGGGTTCTTCAGTCCATGTGTACTCTGAAAAGAAGGACCCACAAGAAGGGAGAGCAGTGCCATTCTTGACATTCCCTGTGAAATGCTGGGACCTGGATGGCTGACTGTGTGAGGAACACTGCTCACCCGGTCACAATCTTCCCCATTACAGCAAGCAGGACTGCCTATCTACTTAAATTTCAGTAATTATCTCTAAGTTTGCATCTATGCATCCAAATTCATTTATGTACATCTGTGCCTTCTTTTGGCCTCTTTTTTTTTGGGGGGGGGTGATGTAAATGGCATCCCTAAGTGTGTAACCTGTGCCATTCCAGAAGTTTTAGCCTACAGTGTCCATCATCCCCAGCAAGCACCGCCAATGATGAAATCTCGTGGAAGCAGTAGGCCAAAAGTATATGTAGCCCACAAGTTGTCCACACCCTCCCACAGCATCCAAAAGTGGCAGTTTTCCTTAGTTGTCGGTTTCTTCGCAAGGCATACAATTAAACCATAACCATGAAAGGTGTTGGCCCAAAATGTAACAGTGGCCACCCAATCTGGACAAATTCAGGCTATTGATAGCTACTAGTCATGAAGCCTACATATTGCTTTCAATATGCAGAGTTAAAACACCTTTCCATAGCAGTTTCTGGGGAACATAAGCAGGTGGGAGCTGTTGTACTCCGGCCTTTCTCGTGGCTTTTCACAGGCTTCCAGTTGACTCCTGTGTGGATGTAATGCTGGCTGGACTTATTTTCTTAGCATCGTCCCAGGCTCCGCTGTGGTGCAGAAGAGCATAGCCCCCTCCCCCCATTTCCCTGTTATGTCCCTCCTCTGCTCTGCCCGGCATTCACTTCTTGCCAGAATATTCACCCTGTCTTTGCCCATCTCTAGACTCGGTTTTCAGACTTTTCTGGCTGGCTCTGTCTGTGGCTGCTTTTAAAAGGGCTTTAAAAGAATACTTGTTCATGCTGACTTTTAATTAAAAGGGTTTTATAGTAGTGGCTGTTTTATATACTTGAAATTGCAGTTGATTTGAACCGGCTTGCTTTAAAATGGTTTACATTTAAGGTGCTTTTCCTATTTGGTGTGGAATGTTGCTCTTTTGGGTTATACGGTGCCAATGGGAAAGACCAGATTCCTGAGAGGGGGCTCAGAAATATCCTCACCAAATAAATAATGAGTCAACAATAAAAGCACAAGAAGGGTGCATGTGTGTGAGAAGACACCCATAGACACTGATGACGTCACTGTGCCATTTCTCATTTCTCAACACAGCATAGCATTGCGACTCCTGAAAGACCCTATAAAGCGACACGTATGAAGGGATACAGGGAGTTTTTTCCAACTTTATTTATTTATTTAAAACTTTTCTACCCCATCCACCACTGATGTCTCTGGATGGCTTACAATAACATGATCCAAAAATAGTCCCTGTAGGAAAAAATATCTATACATATACATCTATACATCTCAAAAAGCTGGGTTTGGGTATCTCTGGTGGAGTTGCTCCAAAAATGCTGCTTTTTGGAGGGAGGCAGTTTTGAGGATGGGATGTGTCTCGGCTATTGAAAGATCTCAATATCTTGTTCAAGGTATTCAGAGCAACTGCCCCCTCATCAAAGAAATTTAATAATGCCTTGGAACTTATTAACTGCTGCAAGAATGTTGGTACCTCAGAAATGAAGATGCGTCTCCATCCTTTCCCTTATGGAATAGTTGATGACAGCTTGGGAAATTAAAGAATAGACAAAACTAACAGAGCTTGTAATATGGAGGGATGTTAAATAAAACACGGGGGAAAATAGTATTAGCTGGCTTCCTTTCATTCCTTTAATGAAATGGTGCCTAAATCAAGGCACCATTTTGATGTTGCTAAGTGTGTTTTTCCTTGATGTACTATTGAAATAATTTATATTTACATTAAAAATCACCTAGATTTATTTTTAGACACACACATACTTTTACATATACAGAGATTTTTTTAAATACTACATGTTTACAATTTGGTCCATATTACTTTTAGTATTAATTAACATGTAAAATGCGTAATTTAGATGACTACTACTGTGTGTGTGAGAGAGATTCTTTTAGCTGGCTTACTATCTAATTTTAAAATCCCAATTTCAAGCAAGTCGTTATACACCGAGACTCCACCCCGTTGCTGGACCTGAGGCGGTATCGACGTTTGACATCGGAGATTTATTCGCAGCTTGCACAGGGCTTCAACTTCGCGCACTGCAAAGGGAAATTGCCATTGTTTTCTCCCCCGCCCCCCCCCCCGCCACACCCATGCCGGCACGGACCGCTTTTCCCCTGAAAGAGCACTAGATGGTGCCCCTTTTCTTCCTGTGCAAGAGAGCGGCGCGGCTCCCGGGAGAGCGGTCGCTGCCGCAGCCACGAGAAACTGCTTTGCACTGGACTTCGTCGTGGAAGTTAAAACAAAACTGGGCTCAACCTGGAAATCTTTCTGTCACGCTGTCTGTTGGTGCATGTGAGAGCGCGCGCGCGCGCGCGCACCCACCACCCCCGTTGCTTTTGCAGGAGAGTATTTTCTGTGCAGCAAAAAAGGGAAACTTTAATGCCATGCATTTTTAATAAGACCCTTGCTGGGAAATCGGGTTGATATAGTTAACTCATTAATTTTGTTATTACCCTTGGAGCACGAATGACCAGTGCAATCAGAATTAATACTGCAATCCTAACATTATCTTAGAAAATACAAACACTACAAGGCTGCATTTTACACACACACACACACACACACACACTGGGGGTGGGGGGGCAGCTAATAAACTTTGCAGAAGCTGTCAACTTTTCATCACCTCTTACATATATATATATTGACTTGTGCTTTTTGAAAACAAAAGCAAGCACACTGAATAATGCAGTTGGGATGCAAGGGAATCACCAGGTTAGAGGATATTGTAGAATAACATTTGATTTGCTGCCTCCCTAGTCCCTTTCCCCTATATCAGCATCTCAAAACAGGGTTCTATTACTCCATGGATTCTTCTATTACTCCATGGTGTCTTATTTACTCAAAGAAACCAAATTGTGTAACCAGATTATATTTCATGGGTTACACAGTCTGGTCCACACCACCCTACCCTTGTGTGCTGTGTCCCAACTCAGGGACATCAGCGTAAGCAAATATATTAAGAAGTACACCAGAAAAGACAAACTTGCTATTTGACAGGCTAAGAACACCAGCCCAGGTACTTGACGCCCTCTCTCTGCATCTAATTAACTTTCAGAACTCGAATCCTGCGATTGATGTTCTAATCTGGAAGAATAAGGATTGTGAAGTTGCAGGGCTATAACCTACCAAATGAACAATGCCTTCAGCTTCAGTCTGGTTTAAGAAATGACACTGAGCTGAAGGGGTAATGAAACCTGAATGCTTTGCACTTCTGCTACCCTGCAAAATTCTTCACCAAGATGTGTAAGTTACTAGAATACCAGCAGGGTTACAAAGACTTGGTTTAGAATGCAACAGCTGTAAGGAAAGGCAAAGATCAAGGCACTCAGACTTATCTTAAGTTCCTCTGTCAATGTTGGTTTCTCACTATTCCTCATTTTGGAATAATTGCCAGTTTTGGTTTCCCACTGTACCTTGTTTTTCCATTCTTAATTTCATCCTGAACTTCAGAGAGAGAGACTGCATGAAAAATGGTACATAGTTCTGTATGCATTTATTACAGTATGCATTTTTGTACGCAGTGTTGCTAAATATAATTTTGCCTAATATACAGCTTTGGCAAGCAATTTTCCTAAAAGAATGCCCATTTAAAATGTTTTTTTCCCTGTAATAGTCTCATTTTTCACACATTTAGTGATAGGAGACTTCTACTGCAAGGCTTTAAAAAGCATGGATTTTGAAAGATAATGAAGTTTAGCTTGAGAGCGCAAAGTCAGGCAAATATGCCTTGGACCAAACAAATTTCTGCCACATCTCCCCCTTACCCTACAAACACCAGAAAATATTATCTTTGTGGTTTCTCCTGAAGCCTCCATGTTTTCATGTGGTGGTGGTGGGGGGAGCCGTGAGCCTTTTGTTCAGACTCTCCTTCACCCACTAAATGCAACATGAAGCAGGGCAACCCCACAGAACCTACTGCATGTTCAAGGCTCCATGGGTTGTGGAGGGATCTTCCTGAGGCTCAGTCCTACGGCTTGTAATGTGTGGAATCTTTGCACTGGGAGGGCATGTGAATCAGCCCTTGTGCTTTTATTAGGCTGCCAAATAAACCCTGATCATCCCTTGCTGATACCTAAGCAAAGGGGAAAGACTGGGACAGATGCTATGGTTGTAAAAATGTCCAGCTGTTGCATTTGAGGAAATATGAGGTTGTACCTATAAAAGAACCCAGAACCACATGTTCAATTTTCTGCAGGACCCCATTGCTGAAGATGGCTGCAGCAACTTGTACAAAGGTGCTTTTAGATGTCTGAACTGCATCTCTGCTTCTGGGTCTCAGTTTCCCCCTCGGCAGGCATTCTGAGGAATAGGCAAATGCTAATTCTTAGGAACTGGTGATGAAACAGGATCATGTCTTGCACATGCTCAAGAGTACTGGGATAGCAGCATGTTGAGAACACCTGCTCCATCGATAGTTTGTGTGTTTCAGGTGGCTTTGCATCCAGACTGTTGCACTAAGCCGACGATTGATACTGCTCACTTAACTGTGAGCTCCCATCTTTGAGGTTAAGGTAGGGAATGTTTCTAGGTCCTTCCTCCCCTTGCAAATTGCCAGTACAAAGGCAAAGGAAGCTCCTTGTGCATAGTCTGCGGCTACACAGAAAGAGCCCACGGATCAGGGCCTTTGTGTCTCAAGAGTTGGGCTCTTTGCTTGTAAGTAGGAGGATGAGTGAAGGAATGACACAGGAAACAAGCTGCAACACCAAGGATAGCACTATAATTTGGTGGGCATCCAAAACAGTGACTGAAGCATGCTTGACACCACAACTTGCATCATCTTCGATGTTTATCATTCTTAAACCAAAATAACTGTACAAGTAATTTGTGTGTGTTTTATTTTTTTACGTCTTGTGAATGTAAAGTGGGACTTAACAAAAACCTCCTTTTGCTAGCTGGGAACGAGAAAAAATGGGCAGAGAAACTCTAGTATTGCACTCATGCTCTTGCTACCTTGTCACATGTCATGACATATGGCAGCTTGACTGCTCATTAATTCTATTTATATCAGTATGATAATACACCCCACTGAGTACACATGTGTTAAAATATTAATAAATTGTGGTTAATGCAAGCAGATATATATTAAATGCCAAAAAGAAGACTATTGGGCAAAGATGTAATGCGGGAGTCTCTTCAGAAGTCCAAGACAATATTCTGAAATCAACTTTAACTGCCTTATCTTTTGGAGGCTATCACTAAACCACTGGTAAAAGTAGCTCTGTTTTAGCAACCGCTTTAGGGATTACATTTTAACAATCTCTAGAGGACAATGGCTTTTAAAAAATCATCATTGGCCTTGAAAAGGCAGCCAGAAACCCTCATATGAGCAAAAGCTTTTCTGTGACTTTTTGTCAATCTTCTGAAAGAATTCAGACACGCTAAATGACCCTTTCTCAACCAGGTACCTATTCAGAAGTTTAAGGACTGCAATTCCCATAATTCCCAGTCTGTGCAGCTTTGGGGAGTTACAGTCCATCGTATCTGGAGGGAACTGTTAAAAAGCCAACAGAAAATAAATCAGAAAAGGACGTCACCTTTGGGTGGGTGCGGTTTGAAGTCAGGAAGCTCGTGGAAGGGAGAGTGCTTGGTCATTTCCCTGCCTCTGGCTTCTTCTCCCCGCCCCCCTATCCTCACCACACACTTTTGACCCATGGGTATGCGGAAGGGGCAGGGAGCCAGCTGGTCTTCCTCCTCTACTGCCTCATCATCACTGGGGTGGTTGTCCTCCACGGGTTGGAGAGGGACCTGGGCAGTGGTAGCCCGCTTTACTCACAGAGGCTGCTGGTGCCATTTCAATCCCTGGATGTTTGGGGGTTTTACATTACGTAGAGCAGGATGCCTGTTGAGGGGGAGCCAGCCGGAGCTCTGTGGGACTGGCTGCCTGGGCAGCACGAGACCTGTTTCTGTCCATCCCTTCACATGCTGCTCTCTGTGCCATGGGGAGCAGGATGACAAACATGGGCACTGCGTGTGTGTGTTTTGGATGCACAGGTGCCATCAATGGCGAAGGGAGTTTCTTCCCCAGCTTTGACTAGTACAGCAGCTATTGTGTCTCATTCATTTTAAGGGCAAATTTAGCTAAAAGGAATAGGAAAACTAACAAAAAGAATGAAAAATCCCATACAATGCACCAGCTAAACCAGCTAGGATGCTTCCTGGGAAAGACTGACCATATGGTAGTTTTCCATGTCCTTGTGACCTGCAACTCAGACACCAGTGTCATCCTCTACTTGAGGCCCCTGGGGCATCCTCTACTCGAGAAAGGTCTGGCAACTTGAACTGGTCCAAAGTGCTGGGTCCAGATTGCTGTCTGGGTGAGGCACTTTAAGGTTACTCTAGCTATGTTGTGTGAGGCACTCGCAGTGTATTACAACATAGTTATTAAAACTAGATTGTCTATTTCTTTTCTGTGCTCCGTTCGAAGCACCGTTTTCAGCCCCAAAAGCCCAAACCATATGTTACTTCCTGACATTACCTGTTCAACACCTGAGGCCCTGATGTAGATTCCTCCAGAATTGATGGCATAGTGGATGGCTACTAGGATCAGGGCCTTTTTGGTAGTGGCACCTTTTTGGTAGTGGTAGTGAGAATGGGCACTGAAGTGGCAAATATAGTTCAGAGTAAGCAAAAATAAAGCAATGCATTTTGCAGCAAAAAAACAAAGACAAAACAACATCCCAACTTCAAGGAGAGGGTGATGGGATCTGATCAAGAATGAGAACTTGGGATTGTGGTGGACAGTTCAATGAAAATGTTGACCCAGCAGGCAGCTGTTGTGAAAAGGGCATACTTAGGAAAGGAATACTTAGGAAAAGCTTACTTAGGAATGGAAGATAAAGTTGTCAGTGCCACTTATGCAAATCGGGTGTGACTGCAACTAGTATGCTATGTAGTCTATTCTGACCATCATGTCTAAAATGAAGGATATTCTAGAGTTGGTAAACATGCAGAAAGGGGCTACTAAAATGAACAAGGTGACAGGGAAGGTTACAACAGCTGAGATTGTTTAGTTTAGAAAAAGGATGAGTAAGCTGGGACATGATAGAGGTATAAAGAATTATGCACAGTGCAGAGGAAATGGAGAAGGAAACTTTTTTCTCCCTCGTTCATAATACTAGAACCTAAATGGGCCACCTAAATGGGGCACCAATGATGTTGATTGGTGGGAGGTTTGGATAAACTATGGAATTAAGTTTTACAAGATGTAGCAATGTCTCCCTCCCTCCCTGCAATGGCTTTAGATTGGGATTAGACAAATTCATGGAGGAGAAAGTTATCCATGGCTCCTAGTCGGGATGGCACTGTGCTGTCCCCAAGTATCAGAGGCAGTGCACTGGGGAACGAGGCCAAGGGACATGCTGCTTGTGAGATCTTGTGCACAGGGAGTGGCTACAATGGGAACAAAAGACTAGACCAGATAGACCTTTGGGCCACCTGGTGGTAAAGAAGTGGGAATGTTGGTGTTTAAAAACAAAGAAGGGCACAAACCAGCCAGGATGCCTGCAACCACCTGAGCTCAGATGTTTATGGACATTCAGTGCAGGCTGGAGTGTGTGCAGACAGTAAAGCTGAACCTGCACTCCTCCAGCCCTGCAAAATATTTGAATACTGGGCTGTCTAAGCAGGACATCTCAGGGCAGGAGGGAAGGAAGCTGAGGTGTGCCCAGGTACGTTGTATCCTGGCAACGCCAATGCCTTTTCCTCCCTGCCCTTCCAAACCACTCCCCAAACCTCTTCCCCAAGCTCTGAGCCCAGGCTGCATGCAGCTGGGGCACTGAGCAATCCCAGGGCTGTCTAGATACTGCCTGGAGGCCATGGGAGTGCTGAGTGAAGTTTCAGCTAAACTGCACCACTTCCTTTAGAGACTTGGAGAGGGAAAGTCCAAGCTTTCAATGCCTCAGAAAGTTCACTGATAGGATTCTGCTGCTGTATGTGATCAACCACAGACCATGACAAATGCGGCCAAGTTTCCTTTTAATATTTCAGATAAAGCATACGTAGGAGTTGAGAAGGTGCACAACAAAAGATACGCTTTCAAATCAAACATCCCTTCTGATTGCATATAAGTAGCATTAGATGGCATATATATATGCATGGGAATATATAAATGTCCTCTTACTCCTTCATCCAATTTGTGGGCAGAGAAATTGGGTGGACAATTTAATCCCATTTCTCCAGCAGGAGGAAACATCCTCAACAATTTCTCACAGACAGGATTCACCACTGGTGGCAATTGTAACACCACATCTTTCTTCTTTCCTAATGATGTTTTTGGAGGGGAGGTATTTTTTGTGGCCACTGAAAGCATCCACTTAGAGAGTCCTCAGACTAGTTATACTGGAATATAAGTTGAATAAAGAATAAATAAACTGCCTTGGCATTTTCTACAGACCAGGATGCTGGTGCAATGCAGCAAAGGAGGGCATACAAATGTAGTAACAACAACAACAACGAAACAAGAGCTTTTTAGGAAAGCTGCTCTGCCTCATTTTCAGGGTGATTTATATATTACTTTTGCAATGGTTTTCAGTCTTATTTGAGTTTGGACTAAACCTAAAGCTTGGAGTGCTGTGTACGTGTTCCCTTTTATTTATTATGCAGCCTCCCAGGCTGCCTGCACTTTCTAGTCTGAAAAATCCCCATGGGAAAGTTTCCCTCGGGATGCCTTTCTGCTGTCAGAAACCATCAAGACTTCCAGGCTGCCAGAGAAATGTTGCACTGTAAAAGATCTCCTGCTCACGCCCAGCGCTTTCACCAGCTCATAAGTAAGGTAAGCACAAGAATGCTGAATCCAACCCATGATAATGTCTCCCAAACATTTGTCTTTGATTTGAAGGCAAGTTATTTCCTATCAAATGGACCAAAAATGTTGAAAAAATGTGGGAAACATTTTCAGTGCAGTTTGAGCTATGCTTCTTGTGTGGTTGTTAGTAATATATATATAGGCAGAAATATGAAATTCAACAAGGAAGCTATTGTTCCATAATGTCAGCATCCAGTGTTGTTACTGCACAATCCTATAAATGTTCACACAGAAATAAATCCAAATTAGTTCAGTTCTTGCACCCAGGCAATGGCCCACACAGCACCAGGCATATATCCAGATGCGAGATTATCTGAATGTTTTAAATGTTTACAATAGAGTTCATTGTGTACATTTGGTAGAATTAGATTTTTGCAATATTTTGCTTAGGAATTAATCAAATTAAATGAAATTTGATGTATTCTAGAGTAAAGAACAAATTGTAATGGTGCAAGTTTGTTTATATTGAACATTTATTATACACATAACGTCTTGCTGCCATAGCTAGATTAATTTTTGTGATTGCTCATTTCACTTGTTGAAGTACATGCCTATGGGGGGGCAGGGGGGGATTCCTTATAGTTCCTCCCAGTCTTTTTGCTAGAAAGTCAACTTTAGTGACACAAAAGTAATTTATGTTTTTTAAAAAGTAATCTCTCATTAATCTTTTTGAAAGTTTCCTGTATGCTTTCATGTCAAATCTGGCCTCAGTACAGAACTGCTGTACTATCATTTTCATCTGAGATTTGAACATATTGGAGGAACTAGAGCAGTTCTTTTTCTGTCCTGTCATTTTTTCCCCCTTGGAAATGATGAGCATATGGCAACCACCCTCACTGGATTTTCAAACAACAGGAGGGACCTTATTTCGATTCCTGCATCCTGTCATCAGAGAGTCCCAGGATACTTCCCTCTTGCAAGGCTAAAGATGTGATCCGCATTTGCCATAAGGACAGAGCTTAATGCGATGCCATTGTACCACAGGAGCCCTCAATCAGTTAATTAAACATGATATAAATCACGGCATGTATTTGTAAAGTAAGATTAATATGACCAAGCCAAAGGAAATGAGGAATCTTCAGCATCGTCTGAGAGCAGGAACACGCTCATTCAAGGATTTACCTCTTTGGAAAATTGAAACCCCCTGGAGTGGGATGGCTGGCCCCATTTCTCAGGCTGCCTTGTGCAACTTGAAAAGTGGAGCTGTCATCTTTAACCCTCCAAATCTGAGCTGTAACTTCCGTAGCTTTCACCAAACCATTTAAATCAGCACTCGTGGCACTTAAAGGAGATCAGGGCTTCGCTCATAGCACAGGCCCTCTTTGTGCCATCCTAGATGTTGGCAGCATGTTCCATAAATATTGCACTCCATTTTGTCACCGTCCCTTCGTTGGGATATGATATGCATGTGTGTTGAGGATGCTGGGAATCTAACAACTGCGCATTCCAGGTCTTTGCCCAGTCAGGTTCATAGCCTTAATTAAAGGATTTTTGTCTCCACCCCACCCCCTGTGCTATGAAGCCTTGTTAAACTACAGCAATTACAGAAACACAAGATATGCGCTCTGGAAGGATCAAAGCCCTCCCGAAGACAGCTCCGTAGGAATCCAGCGTTCCCTTTGAAAAGTACTCAGTTTACAAAGGATAGCTGTATTATGCTACATATTAAAAATCTCGCATTCAAATAATGCCAAAGGCCTGCTTGCAATTAATATGGAATCCACTTTAGTCACTTATTTGTAAAACCTATTCACTTTTGTATCTCAAATATCTCCAAGGAAATTGTTACACTGAGCAAGTGCAGTTCTGAAAGCTCCTTGTCTATTATGGCACAGCATCACACTTTTTGTGTGCGCCTTCTTGTGGTATGTATCAGGTCCCAAGCCCTTGATGAGATTCTCCACTGCCATTCAGCCCATCCATATGCCCACCTTGTGTGTCTCTCCATAGGATGGAAGGAGACACTGTCACCATGTGTGATCTGGCAATGGAATGAGTTGGGGCTGTAAAGATAGGCAAGCGCATGGTGGAAATCAGTTTACAGTATCTCTGTAAAGTCAGGAGCTGGGAAACTGTGATCTGAGCTTGGACACATGCCATCTTTGTTGTTTGATGATACTAGCGTGCAATAGCTGCTTTGCGTCTGCTGTGGACCATTTTGCCCACTGTGTCCACTGTTTCTAGTGGGGAAAACAGGATGTCAATAAACTCATAATAACGTTTGATGATGAAATCAGTGTTCAGGTAGAGAACATCTGTTCCCGACCAAGACACAATATGCTGTGGATGGGGACCATTTCTGCTTACATTGTGGAATTCAACTGTCTTTCTTGGCAGGTCAACATAGTTTACCCATCATGACAACCTGGATTTTGAGCTGAATATAGGATGTTGTTGGATGAGATATCAGAACTATGAGCTAATAATGGGGTTGTTAACCATGAAGAACTCAGGAAGAAGACCCATTGTTTGTGGCTGGGTTGTTTTAACTATGGGCAGGGGTGGTGTGAATCAGAGGGTGAAGGAAAGGCTCAGAATCACTACAACAACTACTACTACTGTTTGATTTCTAGCCTGCTCTATTAACCACATGACTCTGGGTGGTGGTGGTGGTGCTGCTGCTTCTCTTCCTGTTTTACTGCATCGAGCGTTGAGGGAGATACAGAGTTCTGGCTCTTGCACTTCTGGTGGCAACCATCACATCCAACCATTGTTATATGATGTTGTTGTAGTGTGTCTTTGATGATGTCTCACCATCTTCTTGTGGGTCTGTGTCTCACTCTTTGGCCTTCTCCTCTTTTTGTGTGTGCCTCGAATGGCATGGAATCCCAAGGCATTCTCTCCAGGTGAGCAAATGACTTTATTTGCTGCCTTCGTATGTAGCTTAGGATTGGTTCTATTCCAATTCTGTCCCCTATAAGCTCATTCCTGATTTTATCCTTTATGGTCATTCTGGCAGCTTTCCTCAAACATGTCATTTTTGTGGCGATTAACTTTCATTCATGTTCTGTTGTAAGTGTCCATGTTTGGCACTGGTACCAAAGAGTGGGAATAAATATGCTTTGTATGTGATGCGTCTTTCTACTGATCGGAACTGCCTTATGTTCTAGGAGTGGAACAAGCTGTGCTAATACTTGGTTTGCCTTGCAGCATTGTATGTTAATCTCTTTGTCCATGTTACCATCTTCAGTGAATGTTGTTCCTAGATATTTGAACTCAGTCATTTGTTTTATGCTTGTTCCCTCTATTACTATATTTAAGGTATGCTTTTTTTCCTTCCAATTGCCATTACTTCAGTCTTCTCTTTACTGATTCTCATATTACTTGTCTTGCATTCTGGGTTCATGGGTGGGTTACAACAACAAAACCATAAGTACAACATAAAATACAATATAAGAACAAGAATTACATATTACAATAAACCATTAAGACAAGCATAAAATGCACTATTGACAGAACTAATAACTTCATAAAAAGGCATACCCCATTGTTTAAATACGATTAAAAACAGATTAACAATTAAAATACCATCAGAATGAAAAGGTCTTTGCCTGGAGCTGAAAAGAATACCTCTCTCTGGCAAACCTCTCTGGAGAGCTCATTCCAAAGTCAGGGTGCCACTCCAGAAAAGGCCCTTCTTCTTGGCACCATCCTCCTTATTTCCTGAGAGGGGCGGGGTCCCTCAGAGGGCCTCAGATTTAAATCACTAATCCCTTCCTGATGAATCACGTTACTTTCAATGGGATGCCAGCTCCTGCTGCTGAAGGAACTGCTGGGTGGCAGGTTTGGTTGTGGTGGTCTGCCAAACGGCTTCTTGGAGGGCCTGTACTCCTTATAGTGGGGAAAGAAGAGAAAAGCTCCTCAGCCCAGGCTTCAGCCAGGGCCAGTCTGGGCCCCTCCAGTAGAGGGTGTTAACTTCTAGGTGACCATGAAGGGGACCTCTCAGAGGACAAAGCAGATTAATTCTTTGCTGGTTCCTGGCTGAGTCAGGGACTTGCTGACTCTTACTGCACCTTGGCAGTCACAGGTCCAGCCGTGCTTTTTCTAGGCAGCAAGCTGAACGGGTGGTTGCCTCCATGTAGACATGTGAGAATGAGAGAAGCAGGTAGGCACCCCAGCTCAAGCAAAACTAGCACCATTGTTTTCTGGAGAGCGCTCTCTCTCTCTCTCTCTGTCTCTCTCTCTCTCTCTCTCTCTCTCTCTCTCTCTTTCTCTCCCCCTCCCTCCCCCTCTCTGAGGTTGGAGAACAGCAGCCCTTTTCTCATCCTCCTTTCATTCATGCATGCATTCCCATCATCCCAGTGGCTAAGCAAACCCTCCATTTGCATCAGCCATTCATGGATGTATGCCTCTTGCAGACTATTTGCCTTACCTGTGCCCCAGTCCATACTCTAACTGGATAGGCGGAGATGTACACAGGGCTACACTGAACATTATTTATGGGGTGGGGGTGTTTCCCATTTTTATGTATGCTGCATTAATGCTGTTCTTGGGGAGGGGTGTTAAGAAATAATTGATTTCCCTCTTTATCTACACCACTGAATTCAAAATTATCCCTCCTTGGCTGGGATTGGTGCCTAGCTGAAATAATTTATGGTGTGCCATGGTGTGTGTGTATGTGTGTGTCAATTTCCCTCTTTGTGGGTTGGCCTTATCACACCGATTATTCCTTTTAATCACTTATGTTCTGTGGGAGCAGCAGGGTATGGAGGTAAGGAATTGTTTGTAAATTACTTCATTTTAAAATCATTTCTTCACTGCACTGGGATCTTTGCTGGCTTAGGGGAGCCCACAGTTGTGTGTGTGTGTGTGTGATGTTTTCCCCTCCACCCCGGGTTGTAATTGGAGAAAATCGTTGTGTGGGGAAGGAAATGAATTTAAGGCTGCAATGCTATGCCCAGTTATCAGGGAGTAAAACCTATTTTACTAAGTGGGTCTTACTTCTGAGCAGACTTATATAGGGTTGCCATATAAGTCTATGTTCTTATGTTATGTAAAAGATCAAACCGGTCGGTCCTAGAGGAGATCAACCCTGACTGCTCTTTAGAAGTCCAGATACTGAAGATGACACTCAAATACTTTGACCTCCTAATAGGAAGGAACAACTCACTGGAGAAGACCCTGATGCTGGGAACAATTGATGGCAAAAGGAGAAGGGGATGGCAGAGAATGAGGTGGCTGGATGGAGTCACTGAAGCAGTGGGTGTGGGCTTGGGTGGACTCCATCTAGAGGGATGGTGGAGGACAGGAAGGCCTGGAGGAATGGTGACCATTGGGGCGTGATGGGTCAGGCATGACTTTGCAACTAAAAAAAAAAAAAAAAGGCATTGAGACTTGGCATATTCCTCAATTTCCTTAAATTTCTGTGAGTACAAATCACAGAATCATAGAAAAGTATTGTTGGAAGGGGCCGGAAGACCTTCAGGTCCAACCACCTGCTCAGTGCAGGACTCCAAGTTAAACCATCCCTCTCAGATGGTTGTCCAGTTGCATCTTGAATGCCTCCAGTGTGGGAGAGCCCATGACCTCCTGTGGTAATTGATTCCATTGCCAAACTGCTATGACAGTCAGGATTTTTTCCCCCTGATATCTAGCTGGAATCTGAATTCCTGTGAGCCCATTATTCAGAGTCCTGCACTCTGAGATGATGGGGAAAATAGCCTGCCCTTCCTCTTTGTGACAGCCTTTCAAGTATTTGAAGAGTGCTTTCATATCTCCCCTCAATCTTCTCTTCTTAAAGTTAAACATGCCCCACTGTTTCAATCAATCCTCACAGAACTTTGTTTCCAGTTTCCTGATCACCTTTCTTGCCTTCCTCTGAGCTTTCTAGAGTTTGTCCACATCTTTCTTGAAGTTTGGCGC
Source organism: Varanus komodoensis (assembly GCF_004798865.1). NCBI lineage: Eukaryota > Metazoa > Chordata > Lepidosauria > Squamata > Varanidae > Varanus > Varanus komodoensis. The sequence continues at coordinate 21,956,632 of NW_025336480.1, read as the reverse complement.
CCAGAACTGGAAATGGTCCTCAAGATGAGGCCTACCTAGTGCTGAATGGAGGGGAACCAGTACTTCACACGGTTAGGAAGCAATGCTTCTATTAATGCAGCCCAAAATAGCATTTGCCCTTTTTGCAGCCTTGTCAATTGTTGGCCCATATTCAATCTGTGATCCAGACAATTCCAAGATCCTTCTCACTTGTAGTATCATTGAACCAAGTATCTCCCATCTTGTAACAATACATTTGGATTCTTTTTCCTAGATGCAGAACTTGGCATTTGTCCTGACTGAATTTCATTCTGTTGCTTTCAGCCCAGTGCTCCAGTTTATCAAGATCACTCTGAGTATTGTTTTTGGCTTGCAGGGTATTAGCCATCCCAGCCAATTTTGTGTCATCTGCAAATTTGATCAGCATTCCCTGCACCTTTTTTCAAGTTATTAAAAAGAAGAAGCTGAACAGCACAGTTGAAGAAAATATGAGTTCTTTCATTTTTTTTAAATGGCATTCTGCTACAGTATATTTTAATACAAATCCTCAAGTTATAGTTGCAATGTTTTAGAAATTTTCTTATCATAACTATTATTACTGGAATACATAGATTATTTGCTTGTGTGGGCCAAGTGCAATATATGAGGCTTGCTTGAGGCCTTCTTCTTTTGCTTTGTGCACTCTCTCTCTCTCTCTCTGTCTGTGTGTGTGTTTCAAGGCTAGATTTTGGGCTGGCTGGCTGGCTGGCTGGCTTGCTTCCTGATGTGGGCCATCCTGATCCTCTGTAAACTCTCCCTGCCCCCATGTCCTGGGTAAAGCAGGCTTAAAAATGTAATTTTCTCCCAGTTCATAGTCTTGAGAAACTCAATGGCTGCTTTGTAACCCTTCCTTTTCTTTGGGCTGCCTGCACGCCTGCCTTGCCCTGGGAATTGTCCTTGCTTTAACCTGACTCTCTTGGTGGTTATAGTCATACCCCTGACTATGCTAGCATGCTGCCGTTGCCCCACTCAAGCGTCTCACTGCAGTCACTATCTCTGCCTGCACTGACTTTTATACGTGCCACTCTGTGATATGAGTCTCTGCTCTCCCCATGTTTAATGTCTGTAAACCACCCAGAGAGCCCTCTGGGCTATTAGGGTGGTATATAAATGCAAATAATAAATAAAGAAATGTGTTCAGTCCCCAACATGCTATGCCTCTCTTAAGTCAAACACTTCCTTTCTAATAACATGTTTCATCCCTGATCCCAGAACTCTGCTTTTTGCCATTCCTTCTTCCAGCAGTTTCCACTGTAACTATCAGTCCTTGGTCAAAATAAACATTTTCACTGGCCATTGACTGGTTAGGACTGAAAGAATGCATAGGCTTCCTTGCGATCCTGTACTGTTTCTCCTGGGATTAAGTCCCACTTGGTATACGGGATCTTGCTCCCATGTGCAATTCACAGAATTGCAGTGTTACATGCCATCAAGTTATCTCTGACTTCTGGTGAGCCCTCCAAAATGTCCCGTCCGTGACAGCCCTGCTCAGTTGTTCCAAATTCAAGACTAGAGCTTCCTTTAATCAATCCATCTCTTATTAGGTTTTCCTTTTCTTCTTCGGCCTTTGACTTTGCCTAGCATGATTGCTTCCCCAGGGAGTCTTGCCTTCTCATGATGTGCCCTAAGTGGGACAGCCTCAGTTTTGCCATGCTTGCTTCTAGGAAAACCTCTGGCTTGATTTGATCTAGGATGTCTTATAGGGTGTAGGATTTCATGTTTTGTTTCTAACGTGACATTATCGGTTCATTCAGTTTTCCTGCTCCGTCTGTGGATACCCCCTGGGTCTACCCATTTTTCCACATCTGCCAGTGGCCTGTCATCTGCACCCCTCGCCACCAGCTCAGTAGTCACCAACCGCCAGTGCCGTGGGTTGTTGTTATATGCGAACCTAGAATCATGGATTGTTTCACCAGAGTTGGAATAAAAGAGCGGTTAAGAAGACAGATTGATACACTTGTCTGCTCTACTGTGCTGTGAAAGCATGTCGGAAATGAAGATACAGTGGGTGAAGGAGCATGGAAATGATGCAGGATTTTAGAAGAAAAATAACCTGTACTTTGCATGGTTGTTTTGCAGAAACATCATGGGTAAATTCTGGGTAAGGCAACAGCCCATACTCTCGGTTCTTACATACAAAGTAAGTCACTGAGCGTTTAATTCCATGCCCTGTGCATTAATAGGGATGGCTGCATTTTCCATACTCTATTCCATTTAGTGTGTTTGTTTGATTTTGGGATTACCTGTACCGCTGCAGTAAATTCTTTCTGCATTATAAATTTAACTGGGAAAATTTCCCAAGTGAATTCCGGAATTGCAGCGTGCCCAGTTTGCTTTGTCCCTTTCTCCTTCAGTGCTACTGATGTGCAATTGTACTTTGATTAACACTAAAGGACAAGCCAGAACATGCTTACTTGGATGCAAGTGCTATTGAGTTAAGTAAGGTGTGCTCTTGAGTAAGGATGTAATCTCTCAGGTATAGGAGAATTCAGTGGGTCTTACCTTTGAGGAGAAACTTGGAAGAATGCACTGTAAATCACATTAAAAATATTAGAATTGAGATGTTTGTAGTTGGTTTTAATAGGATTTCCTAACAGTTACTTTTAGCCACTTTGTGACAAACTGGAAATGCTTTCAGTTGGATAGGACACAATGGAAAAAAGTAACCTTGTTTAATGTTTTCATTAAAATGTTAGTATTCTGAACTGGAATCTGATTAAATTGTAAGTAAATAGATGGTTTGTTAGGTATGTCCTTTCCAGGGAAGGAAGGAAGGAAGGAAGGAAGGAAGGAAGGGAGGGAGGGAGGAAGGAAGGAAGGTGTTGATAATGGGGAAGATACTAATTTCCCTGTGTGGTTATGAGGTATCATTTGAAATGAAGTGTAACATGGTCATTGGTAATGACTGTTCTAGGAGGTGAATATAACAGTAGCAAAGATTTTCTAATTTTTTAAAATGTCCCTTTATCCGATGAAAACAGTACAAAACAAACACAAAATGATCATATAATTCCAAAATATAATACAAACAAAATAAAATGTAGTCATTAAACTATTTAAAGGACCATAAAATATAAGAGGAAAAGTGTTGCTAGATAACTGAATGCTATCTAAACTAAAGACAACAGGTGAGAGTTTGCGCTATGGAGAGAAGTCTGTTATTGAGTTGACAATCTTAATAAGATAATGTTGATGTTTCATTTCCAAGCTTCTCAATTAGAATCATTCAAAGAATAAGCAAAATATGTATGTGTCTCTAACAGATAATACTGTGGTATATAATCACAAGGCGGGCATAGGCTTTGATCTTGTTTTTTCCTCTAGTGAATTCTCTTATGCCACCTGATTAAGTTAAGTGATTGTATGCTTGGTTCAATCTGATAGGAAGGGTATTGGGGATGTTTCAAGGCCTGATATAAATTACAGTTGTTAATAACCAAAGTTCAAGATTTCCTCCTGATTACAATCTCTGATTTGTTCTTAGGGTATTTATAATGTATATAACTAATATAGCAAGAGTGTGATAGATTTAACGTGTTTCATAATAACGTAAGAGTCAAGCTGGATCATGGGTCCATCTAGTCCAATTTTCTGTTCACACAGTGGCCAGCCAGCTGCCCACAGGATCCCAAAAATAGGACATTATTGCAGTAACACCCTACAGCCAAAATTCGCCAGCAACTGGTATACAGAGGCATACTGCTTCTAATACTATATATATAGTCATCATGTATAATAACCATTGATAGGTTGATTCTCCATGAATTGGACCAGTCCTCTTTTAAAGCAGTACAAATTGGTGGCCATCTTTTATATCATGGGAGATACTGCCACTGCTCTGCAAAATGTTTCTTAATGATTTGGATAAGGAAATACAGGGAATGCCAATGAGATTTGCAGATGACACAACATTGGACAGGATAGCTAATATCCAGGAAGACAGAAACAAAATTTAAAGCATTCTGTTAGGTTGGAGCACTGGGTTGAAAGTAACAGAATGAAATTTAGTAGGAACAAATGACAAGAAACAATGCTTGACCTAAGAAACAAACCAAATGCATTGTTACAAGATGGGGGGAAATGGTCTCAACAATAGAACAAGTGAGAAGGATCTTGAGAATGTTGTAGATCACCAGCCATATGATATGGCTGCAAAAAAGGCAAATGCTGTTTTGGATTGCATTAATAGAAGTTCTACTTCCAAATTATGTGAAGTTCTAGTTCCCCTCTACTCAGTACTAGTTAGGCCTCATCTGGAGCACTGTGTCAAGTCCTGAGCTCCACAGTTTAAGAAAGATGCAGACAAACTGGAAAGGGTTCAGAGCACGGTCTCCTCATTCACTTTCTCCATACTATGCATAATTCTATCATATTTCCTCGTACTTCCAATTTTCCAAGCTAAAGTTTCTCAATCGCTGCAACTTTTACTTATGAGGAGTTGCTCCAGCTCCTTAATCACTTTAATTGCCCTTTTCTACACTTTTTTCAACTCTACAGTATCCTTTACTAGGTAAGGTGATGAGAAATGTACACACTCTTCTGAGTGTGCTCACACCATAGATTTGTGTAGGGGCGGTATGATATTGAGAGTTTTGTTTCCAGTTCCTTTCCTAATTTGTCACTGTCATGTCAAGCACAAGGTGGGCCAACATTTTCTTTGAGCTGTTCAGCACAACCCCCATCCCTCTTTTTTTAGTAAGTCCTTGTTAACTCAGATCCCATCAGTTTATACCCATAGTTGGGATTTGTTGCGCCTAAGTGCATTGTTTTATCCTTGATAGACCTGAACCACACTTGCCATTTTGATTACCATTCTTCCAGCTGTGAGAGTTCCTTTGAGAGCTCATCACAATCCTCTTCTCTCTCTCTCTCTCTCTCTCTCTCTTGACCCCAGTGCAGCCCGGATGGTGTTTGTTCTCGGTCTATATAATTTTTTCATCCTGAGTCATTGAAAAATGTGTGCAAGTTGGGATGATACTGTAGGAAACATGTCCAAATTGTTTTAATGGTGGCTGAAGAAGGTTAAAGCCCACCCTGTCAATGGGCTTGGACAACTTGTGATCCTCCACAAATTTGACCTACAGCTGCTATGAACCCTCACCATGGTCTGTGCTGACTAGGGCTGATGGGAGTTTTGCCCAAAACATCTGGAGAACTACAAGTTTTGCACATCTGCCTGATATCCTTTTGATGGCACCAAAATGTGGAATCACGTTCAAAAATAAATGTTCCACAGTGTGACCTATGATGAGATAAGCCAAAGCTCAAGCTTGGCTCATACTGGCTCACCCCAATGCCATTACTGCCCACAGTTAAATATCCCTCTTTGCCCCCCCCCCATTCACCCTTTCCTGAACCCCAAGCCAGTAGGCAGTCAGCAGCAGCAGCAGCAGCAGCAAAGTCCTCTTTATGATGTGGGCACTCCTGTGAGGAACCTGCAGGAAGACTCAGAACATGGATTCACATTGTAACATCCATTGTACAAGGTGTATGTATGGGAGAGTTGTTCTGCAAAACGTCAGGAGGCTGGCAGGTCCATTGCCACAAGCCAGCTTTCTGGTATTACAATGCACACTTGTAGGTTTGCATTCCTGAAAAACATCTCTGGCAGTACTTATGTAGCTGCAGTGTCCCAGTAATACTGCTGTCTTCTGCGTCTGCCCTTTCTTCCCCTTCTCTCTCCTTCTTAACGAAGTCCTATCAGTTGTGCTCCAGATCTCTGCTGTCCAATCTGCTACTGTCTCAATTTCTTCCACACGCAGTGTTTGCATTAGCAGGTCCCCCAGCTTGTTTGTTCTGAGGAATGCGTGGCGTAGATTAAATGAATGAATTGCATCGATGGTTTCAGTTGAGAATACAGCTGCCAGTATCAAGATTTTCACCAAGAGGTGTCATTGTGCCTGGCTGAAAATCATTTGGAGAGACTGCTTTTTACTTACAAGGCAATGGACTAAGACATAGTAACTTCAGTGTCCCATTCTTGTGATATTTCTCCTCAGAAACTGTTGTTTTGGGAAGTAAAGCTGGATCCAGTGAGAGCTATCTGTAAACTTTAAAGGCTATGGAGTCAGCTTCCTAACTGTGTTTTTCCATCAGTCTTCCCACCCTGGTGCTCTCCAGATGTGCTGGACTACAACTTCCATCATCCTTTCTCCATGGATACATCTGGAGTGGGGAATTTGAGGCTCCCCAGATGTTTTTAGGCTATAACTGCCAGCACTGCCAGCCAGCATTGCCAATGGTGAAGGATAATGGGAGTTGATACTGGAGGGCCACATGTTTCCCATCCTTGATATATATAGTGCCAATAATGATTCTTTCAGAACTTATGTGAAGTTATTTCTTCTGAAGTCATAATGGCATTGCCAAGTGTTGCTAATGCAACCAACATGTAGAGCAGTCTGAAAACATTGTAGCTTTTACTCAGCACAACATTCCAACCAACTGCTTGAATTACTTTCATTATATTTCAGACCATTTCCAGCAACACACACACACACAAAGGGACAACAGACAGAAGTGTGGCTTGTGTGGCTAGTGACATTAAGCATGTAGCTGAGAACATTAACCAATATAACATTTTCCAACAGATGCCCAAACCACAAATTAAGCTAACTGAAACGAACAGAACAAAATAGTCCAACTCGGTTTCTTCCCCTACAGCTGAGCCTATGTAGTCTTCTCAAGCATAAAGGAGAAAAATGCCTAATGTATAAAAGACCTTTTGAAGGACAATTGAATAATTGTGCCTCTGGTATTTGCTACCTCAGAGCTATGAAAGGGAAATATTAAGGGTACATTTTAAAAACATATAGATACACCACCTCCCTCCCCCGCCATGCGATCTATGTCAGGGTCATAGCAAAGACAACTATTGCCAGATTTCACAAAACAAAAAGACCTTTGCTTTTCACTATGAGACATGGAAAAGTTAGTTATTCTAGTTTGTTACTCTTTTTTTCTGAGTTGGTAGTTCCAAGGTCTGCCTTAGTGAAGTACATGGTGACTGGGTTCAGACAACATGCTAATCCATGTTCAGGGGCTGAGTATGAGTTGAAGGTGGTGGTTGTTGAACCATGAGTTTCTGCTGAAATGGGAGTTACCATGTTGTCTGAACTCAGCTATACTCATCAGCCATGTCTTGGTAACGATGAATGACCCATGGAAAGAATCCATGCTTTGTTGCCAAGTTGTGAACACTGGGATCTTCACCATGGTTTGTTCAGTTGGGTTCAGACAACACAGTAACCCATGGTTGAACAACAACCCACCCTCAACCTGTACTCCAGGCACTGAATCCAGGCACTGGTTAAGAGACATGAGAGAGAGAGACAGAGACAGAGAGGCATGTTGCATTAATAAAATAGCCTTTAATACTCTACACTGCAACTTGGATGAATGGAAGTACTTGAACTCATGTACGCACTTCTGTGGGTAATTTTCTTGGTCTGAAATTGGTTGAATTCTGGTTATTACATTTCCAAATTTGCCATCTGTAAGTGTGCAGCTTGATGGCAATGCTGTTCTGGTCAGGACTTCGTTTTTATGAGCAGAGATTCAGAGAATGATTTTTCCCCATCTTTGCCCCTGTTGTACATCAGAGATTCCATGATTCAGGTGATCTAAATCGTGCCTTCCAGTTAAACTGATAGTACCTAAAGTCTGTCCCTCATAAGGCACCCCCTGAAGAAGAGCCTTCCTTCCCAGTCAAGAAGTGGCTCAGGGACCGTTCAGTAGGCCTCACAAATACAACATAAAAGACAGAACAGGAGAACACCATACCCTGAAACTGCCATGCTGGAGTCAGACAACTAAAAGCAGAGCCACTGAGAGATGGTACCACAGTGAAACAGTGGGTGGGATAAACCAAACAGAAGCTGTATTTTGTTTCCGAGCAGACATTCAACCAATAAAATATACAATTTCAGATGGTTCACATTTGGAAAATGAACTCTTGAAGAATGCAGGATAAAGTTTTAAACTGGTGGCCTTGATGTAAAGTTGTTGTAGAGGGGTTGATGGCATTATGTTGCCATGTGTTGTACTTCTATGAATTTTATGCAGCTGTTGTAATGGAACTACTAGTTTCCTTCCAAAGGGTGATCTTATCACCTTTATTAATTATCCACAGCAAGGTTAGAAGATCACCTGATTTAGACTGGCTAGTTAAATGAAAAAAATCCTGTAAGTTCGCTCTGAAGAGAGCTTCTAATACAGACCATCAAGCTGCATCAAAAACAGTATTGATTACCTTGGTTGATTACTTGGTTTTCTGCTTCATTTCCTATTGATGATATAAATACCAGCACCCTAATGAGAAATAGATGTGCAGAGAGTTCCACTGTGCAGACTGGCATTTATTATACTATTATTTTTTTACAACATTTATATCTCACCTTTCTTTCTCTTTAAGGAACTTCAGGTGGCTTACAAAATTCTCCTCCTCTCCATTTTATTCTTCTCAGCTCTGCAGTCCCAAGCACAATGCCTTCTTCATTCTGCCAATTCCAGCTGGGCTTCCTATCAGGTCAATGTGTTTATTGGAATGAGGTGGCTCTAGCAATGGTATAAAATATATAAATATATGTAAACATATGCATCTCTTTTCACGGAATGTTGAATTACTTTTTCAGCAGGCCCATATATTTTTACTTATTTTGTTTATAGCTGCCCTTTTATAGCTTTTCTTTCATTATCTTTCCCATCTTTTGCTTAACTCTATTTTCAGTAAATTCAGCTTTGGGTACAGTTAATAGAATGAAATCCATGGGAATGTTTGCAAATGTTGCTAGAATTAAGTAACAGAATCTTGATCATATGATAGGAAATGTGCAGATCACATAGTTAAGCTTAGTGGATTCGTATGTCAGGAAGTTCTCTGTACTAGTATAAGTTTTTCTGAATCAGAAAATGGGTTACATATCCTTACAGATGAACAGAGCAATTATATGTTTCTAAAATGGTACTGATGCATAAGAATTTCCCTTCCACTCCCTTTGTTCTTCCTTGATATTCAAAGGATTTGTGGAAACCTACCCACAGGATAGGCTTTGCTTAAACGTATTTATATCTGCCGGTCTCAGCTGTGTTGGAATGCCTATAATGGAATAGGCCATACTCTGATCTAAGGATGGCTGAGGAATTAATTTCAGCTCATTTTTTACCAGAATATATTCAATCCTCAAGTCGCAGAGTAAAACACACACACACACACACACACACACACACACACACACACACCTGAATGCAGTCTTCAGTCTGATGTCCAAACAATTCTGAGCTTGTGATGAAATTGCCCAAGAAAAATGCATGTGTGTGTGTGTGTGACAGAGACAGAGACAGAGCAAGTGTGCGTGTATGAGAGCAGTGTTCATGAAAATGCAATCATTTGAAATAAGAGTGCACTTTAGTCGGTAGGAGATCCATGTGTACATTTCAGAGACTGTGTACCTTTAAAACTGTGTGCAATTGATAGGCAGATATGAGATCTGTTGATTCACATATCACTATTCTGCATGGACCTCCCATTGTGGAAGGTGGGAGATCACATGTGCATTATTACATGTTGTTTTTGCATGAAGGAACACGATTGCAGTTAGATCTTAGACATATATTTGGGGCAGCCTATCCTTGAAACAGTGGCATCTTTGCTGTGTGAGTAAGATGGCTATCTAAAAGCAAGGGATATGTTTGCTTTCTATGGTAATTGATATTAGCAAGCGGGGGAGAACAACACAATGTTGTGCCTTGTCAGGATTTAGAATGTTAACCCCATGAATGATTTTATATAATTTTCTACATAAAATTATACAGAAGTTATATATTTTTGCTAAAATTCCCAAATTTTATGCTTGTTTGATATCTTGATGTTTGTTTTATGATCATCTAAGAACAATATACAAATAAACAGATCTTATTTTTTCTACACCAGTGTAACAAAGACGGAGGGAATAGAAAGGAGGTGAAGAAAGGTAAATTCTGCTGATGAGTCTGGGGGTTTTTTTACTCCAAAGCAAAGAGAGAGAAAATAGACAGATGTAGCCAGAGAATTTGCCAGCTAGTTCAAAGCAGTCCATGATACTCCACAGACACACAGCTTCTTTGTCCTTTTTGTTTTCCTTATTGGGTTACTTTGCTTGATTTTTCTTCTTGCTCACCACAGGTTCTTTCCCCAAGTCACTGGAAACTTTGCCACACTATCTTTAGCCACATCATTTCTTGGCTAGGCCCTTGAGTGCTTCTGTTTCCGTTCTGTGTGCTTTATCATAGCATATAGCGCTCTCTCTCTCTCTCTCTCTCTCTCTCTCTCTCTCTCTCTCTCTTCATCTGGAAGCTTTCTCCAGAGACAACCTTATGATCACCTCCATCTAAGTTTCTCATCTTCATTTCCTCAGCCGTTTCCACTGCACCCTTCACTTTGTGTCTTCTCTCCTGTCCTGTTCCTTCAGATTGTTCACCTTGGGCAGGATCTAGTGGTGTGCACACATCCACCGATCGTCTTGCACCCCTGTGATTCCATTACACGCACCACCACTTCGATTGTACAAGTGGGACTCACCACTTGCACATCAGAGATTTAGCACTTCCCAAAATAAGTCCTGATACAAGTGGAAGTGCTTATTTCTAAACTGGGACGAATTAGTGGAGTTCCTTATTCTTGAGCACCAAAGAATTGAGGCCTTTGAATTGTGGTGCTGGAGGACTCCGGGGGATGGTGGAGGACAGGAAGGCCTGGAGGAATGTTGCCCATGGGGTCGCGATGGGTCGGACACGACTTCGCGACTAACAACAACAACTTATTCTTGGTTTCCAGTTGCCCAGGAAGCATTAAAGCTTCTGTCCTCAAGCATTCTTGAATGTATTTTTTTCTGATCCACTTGCAGACAAGGAATTGGTGGCGCTGTAAGTACCCCACTGGATTCTGACCTTAATTTCCCCATTTCTGGTGTCCTCTTTCCACTTTGCAACTTACCCAACTGTTTACTCCTGTTCCTAACATTTCTGCAAGTTTGCAATGCCACTCAGACAGGCAACTATCCTTCTTTCAGAAGAAGTGAAGTGCAGTTCCTTGGACAGGTGGACTGTTCCTGAATTGCTTCGCAATTGCCGTGCGAGGGTTCACTGCTGCCCTGTGCGCCTTGGATGGGGCATAACTAAGTAAGTATGGTTCAAACTTCCTGTCATGCTGATTCGATATGTAATGTAATGCAATTCACTGTATATTCTGCAAGTTCCATGCCATTCTGCATTGCTACTGTTGACATCTTACGTCTATTTCTGTGATTCGAATAATACTTAGGATGGTGTAATCTAAATGTTTTAAAAGAACACCTAACAACAATGTATCAATATTTGGAAAGTTCAGTATTTCACCATTTGTCATTTTTCATGGTTCAGTTTTCATTTAGTAGGTCGTGCAATGCATCCCTTTAGCAATACAACCCTAAGCAAAATACGTGTGTCGTATGTCAGATTTTTGATAAATGCACAACAATCTACTAGACAACATGATTGCACTTATAACCTACACAGGTGCAGTTATTCACCAGCATTTACTCTGAAGTTTATTCCCTGGTTCTTTAATCCTAACTAAAATGATAAAATGCAATTCACCTTGGCAGAATGGTTCTTTGTGTTTCAGCCTTATGGATATTAAAATGTAAAGTTTAGATTTTATTCCTGACCTCCTCACACCCATGATTCATTGTGTCCAGAATAATACATCTCCACCACATTTAAATGCTTTGGAGTTGAACATGCAGGCAGAGGAAATCCAGCTGCTGTGGATCAAGAGCCAAGGTCAGAGAATATATTTCCAGCAGATTTAGAATAAATTAGCATCTATACCTCTCTGAAGTGAACCAATGTAACTTACTTTGTCTCAGACAAAAACATGAAAATCAGTGCTTCAGAAGGAGCATCTGTTGAACAAGATACCATTTAAAGCTAAGGAAAAAGCAAAATACTTCAATGGGTGCACCTAAGGATGGAATCAATGAGGCTTTAAATCATTGAGGTTTCTGGGTCCCATATTAAACATGCATTTATGTGCATTCCTATTTTTTAATGTGGACCAAATACACATTTTTAGAACTTACATTGTTCAAATGAATGCATTTTGCAAATGTATCACAATGTTGGGAATATGCAAGCTTTGTCTGAAAAATATGTTTGTTTTCGCATTTGTGGGTATGAACAGGGCAAGTGACATTCTTGTACATTCCTGCATTTCACCGGAACAGCTTTAGGAAACTTGTGGTTCACTGGATGTTTTGGCCTACAGTTTCCATCATCTCTCCCCTTAGATTATGCTGGCTAAGATGTCAGGTGTTAAAAACCAAAATATCTGGAGGACCACAGAGTGGTCACCACCTGTGCTTTGATGCCTATCCAAATGCGCATCAAGCTTATGGGATAGTTCCTTGAAAGCAAGGATATCTGACGGGCTCTGCTGAATGTCCACGACCACTGGAGACTGCAAGGGAAGCAGCAAAGAACACGGAAAGGAAGGAATAAGTTCAATGGATCCCCAATTTATAGTACTTTTACTCCTACTTAGCTACATAAGTGTCAATTTGATTATGTTCCCATCATATAGCAAGTTTACATTGCATCAGTAAGTGTCTTGCTTTGCTATCCAGAAGCATTTACGGTTGTTAAATATAAATGGTAAATGCCAAATTTAGAAACAAAAATGTATCCTTTAGAAGAGAGGTTAGAGGTGCATTCCCAGTGCAAGTAATTACGTGATTATTGGGAAATGGACTCTTGATGAAAAGAAGAGAGATGTGCCTTTGGAAAAGAGGCAGTGACATTTACAAGACTTTCACATAGGTTTGAAACCACAAATATGTGACTAGTTCAGATTGTACAAATCTGACAGCTCCCCAAACCCCCATGAGTGAATGGCAACCATTAACCACTTAGAATTTTTGTACTGTTTTAAATTGTCTGAACCTCTGTTGTATAACTTATGCTAACAACGACCCATTGCTTGCATGGGAAAGCATTTGTACTGCTAATATTAACACCCCACCCCACAAAAGTTTTATGTTCTTGTTTTATGTTCTTGTTAAAAGTAAGAGGCACTCTAGACAACATGTGTGAAAATGGCCTGGAGAAACAGTGTGGAACGGCAACATTTACAAAGTAGATCATTTCTTGAGAGCAAGGTAGAAAATTTCACAAATCAGTCTGAAAGAGGGTTGGTTTTTTTTAAATCCTATTTTGGTTTCTCTTGGTGTTTTCAATGACATCGACCTTGAGTAGTGTGATATTTTATGAGGCTGTTAATCTGTATTTTAAGTCCCCAAACACAAAATTAATTCTAGAGGAGGAGACAGAACAAATTACAGATGACTCATTTGTAGTGAAGTTTCAGAATATTTTCTGCCTTTTGCCAATTTATCTGTCACCAAGATGTCTCTTGGTTCTCTCCACAGCTTTGGGGGCTTCTATAAAATGGAGATGGACTGAGAGTAACAAGTGAGATCATGAGAGTAATGAGGTAATTGCTCTTCTTCTTGCATTGCTTTTTACTGTTTCCAAAGTAAATCTTTAGCTAACAATCTTTTAACAGAAGTTCTTGAATTACAATAGCACCCATGAAGAGCAGATGGTTTTAATGGATAAGACGCATGAGTATCTTAGGTTGAGTACAGGTGTTTGTTTTTGGTTTACTTCTGAAAGGTACCAGGCTTGCAAAAGTGCAAAGTATTAATATCTGGGAGCAAGTTTTGGGGATCACTCAAAGGGTATGAGTAGCTGCACCCCTTTTCCTGTCCACCCCAGTCTCTTCCCATTGGGAAGCCCGGTCATCCAGAACCTAAGACCAAGGCACAGGTTATTTTCCCCTTAAAATAGTGAAAGGTCAACGGATAATAAATGCAGGTTTTAATACATGCTGCACACTTTTCATCACATTACAGTGTGATCTAAATTTTTTCCATTGGTAAGAAGAGATGTCTTTTAAAATTGCATATAGACTTCTGCAATCAATGCTGCATGCTAGTCACATAATGTTAGTTAAATTAACGATCAGTTAATTTTAATGTGTTTTCCTTTCCATTGTTCAAGCAGCATTATGTGTTAGCAGATATGTTTAAATATACTGAATGTGTCTTATTTCTAAACAGGTCATGATCAGTAAACTTAGACTTTCTGGGTCTTTTTAAAAAGATACAGATATAAATACAAAAATCATATCATAAATTAAAAACATACAATGCCCAAAGTATTTTTAAAATCACCCTCAATGGACACCTCCACTAGGAACATGGCTGCCTTGTATGTTTTTCCTTTCCTTTTTCTCCTCTTTCCAAAATACCCTCTTCCATCCAAAATTGCAATACATCCATTGGAGGTTTAATACCCTCCCCTTTTATTAATACTTGTTCAATAAACAAGCCCCATATATTGTTAAAATCATTCTCCTTTAGCAATCCTCTTTTCACCATTATCTCTCATGTCAACCTGTCATTAACTGCTATATTCCAAACTTTATGCCATTCAATTAATTGGAGATCCCATTTCTCCTTCCAGTTCTCTGCCTTTATCAATTTTGCTGCTGATACCAAATTTATTATTAATTCTTTAATATTCCATTGTTCTTTTCTGTTTAGATGAGTAATAGAAGATCCTGGGAACTGGATGGCAGTACTAATGCTGAAGTGTGTTATGCTCAAGAAACATCCTGAACTTGAAAGGGATACAAATAAACCTCCTCTAAGAGCAGGAAGAGGGAAAAGCCCAGTGTACAAACACAGTGCAGCTGCTTTAAGAATATAATATCCTATCACTTTATAGCCTCACTGCCCTTATCATAACATTAAAAACATCACATGACCCATCCTAGAATGTTTTCCTTCATCTTGGATATGAATTGGGCAGGCTTGACAAAATCCATCCTTTTGTGGATTTCCAGGTGCCTTTGATGTTCCACTGTCCACTTATTTATAATGCTGGCTTCTGCACAAATGTGTGCATACACATTTGTGCAATTTTGCACTTCCAAATATGCACAAACTTCCTTAATGTACACTTTCATACTTCAGTCTATGACAGGACAAATTGCACATTTTCAATCTGTGCTTTCAAATTATTTTTTCTATGAATACGTTTGTGTCATATAAAGGAAAAACTGGTCTACAAATCCACAGAATTTGTGTGACTCAGACAAAGCCATTTCACTGCAGAATTCACAGGTCAGTTTCATAGAAATCCAGATTCATGTAAGTTTGTTGCAGATGCCTCTGACATCTCCAGCAAATATACTCTCTAGAATAGTCTTCCGTAGCCTAGTATCTCCCAGAAGTCTTGGACAGGCCATGCTGATGAAGGCTGACTGGGGATGAACTTTAAATGACTGAAGGACACCAGGCTGTGGAAGGCAATTCTAGAGAGTAGCGGTGCGGTCTATGGGGAGTGTCTTTCACAATGGAAGGATCAGGCTGTAGGGTTGTAGAGGAGCCTGGACTACCCACTTTACTGCTGGTATTGTTGTTGGCCACTTTTTACATCAGCTAACAATGCAACTTTTGCATGGTTTCAAGTTTGTATTGTTCTCTTTCTTGAGCTGTACATTCTGTGTATGGTGCACATTTTCAAAAAGCCTGATAGAATCACAGAACAGTCCACCCTTATGACTGAACAGTGATGTTCCAGGTACCAGGTCAACCAAGACGAGTTTATCTAGGTGTGTCTCTAGTCTGTTATGACTCAGTTGGTAGAGTTAGAGACATTTTTCCAACCACAGCTGAAGCCCTCAGTTTTTTCCATGACTCCTTTCAACTCTGTAATATGCCTTTGGGCCGAATGCCATGGCACTGTTGAAGGACATGGTTAATATGTAGGGTAAGGGTAGCCTGCTCAGCTTTAAGTCCCATGCTAGGCTCTGTTCAATGGCAATGCACAATAGATTCAGATGACCTTGCTTTATTTCTACAAGACAAGAGAAAACATTCACTTCTGTTGAGCTGCATGGTGCACTTTCTCAAGCCCAAGGCCAACATGAAGAAACAGATGGGGAACAGTCCCACTCACCTTCCTTCTGCAAGAGCTAAAAATGGCAGGTCCTTTTAGATGTTGACTTTATACACACACCCCACTCCCACCCCCACCACACTGAAAGTTTACGTATGCGTAAATCACTTATACACCAACATGTGCGCCTTGGCTGGGAAGGTCACTCCAGGATCTGGGATGGTGAAGTGTCACAGTGATATCTACCTGGATAGTATTCTTTCTTTAAATGAAGGAATCAGTAAAGTATAGTTCAGAATCTTAATGGCCAAGCTAATGTACGAGGGGCGTTCAATGTATTCTAGGTATTGGGTTGATTTGCTATTGATGTGGATAATTTAATTATTTCATTAGCTAATGACACTATCTGAGGGTATACATGAAAATTTCAAATAAGTGTGATCATTAGTTCCCTAGTAATGCTCAGTGAAAGACAACCATGATGACTGACACGAAAATGGTGAAGAAAATCAAGCCCCTCGCTGTGATTAAGTTCCTTACAAAACAAGGAAAAAGTCAAAAAATCATTCACTAAGAGATGGTGGCCATTTACCAGGACTCTGTGCCTTCATTATCTACTGTTCAAAAGTGGTCAAGTGAATTTAAAAGGGGCAGAGAAAGTATTGAAGACGACCCTCGCTCAGGCAGGCTGGTTACTGCTACTACAAAAGAAAATGTGAAAAAAATTGAGAAACTTGTATTGGAAGATGCCCGAATGAAAATCAAAATGTTAGCAGAGATGACAAACCTATCCGTTGGTACCATATTTACTATTTTTCATGACCATCGTAACCTTTCGAAGGTCTGTGCAAGATGGGTGCCACGAATGCTCATGGTGCCTTAGAAACAAGTGTGAGTTGAGTGCTGTAGGGAGTTTTTAGACCTCTGTGGTGAAGATCCATCGAGTATTTTCAACCGGATTGTTACTGGAGATGAAACTTGGGTTCATCACTATGACCCTGAAAGTAAGCAGGAGTCCATGCAGTGGCGTAAAAAAGGTGCTGACCCCCTGAAGAAATTCAAAGTCACTCCATCGGCCGGAAAAATCATGGCCACAGTGTTTTGGGACTCCAAGGGAATTTTATTGATCGAGTACACGAAAAAAGGTGAAACCATAAATGCAGCATCTTACGCAACCACTCTGCATAATTAAGAGAAGCGATTAAAGAAAAAAGGTGGGGAAAACTGACCACAAGTGCGTTGCTTCTTCACGACAACGCGCCCATTCACACGGCACGTGTTTCGAAGTCTGCTGTGCGAGACTGTGGTTTTGAAGAAATAAACCACCCACCCTATAGCCTGGGTCTGGCCTCCAGTGACTACTACCTATTCCTGAATTTAAAAAAAAGATCTTCATGGAAAGTGATTTTCCAGCGATGAATAGCTCAAGGCAGCAATTAACGCACAGTTTTTAGACAAGGAGGAAGGGTATATTTTACAGGAAATTGAAAAGTTAATTTCTAGATGTAATAAGTGTATTGAAGTTATGGGGGATTACATTGAAAAATAAAAATTATTTCAGTTTATTATTCCTTTTTCTTCATGCTGATACCGAGAGTACATTGAACGCCCCTCGTATGTTCATTTACATGAACAATACAAATGTGAACAATTTGGGGTGACTTGTGTTAATTCCATGGAACAATAAGACAGAGACCAATGATTATAGAGATTTTTTTTTTTTTACTGTTGATCATAGTCTGCCTTTCTTACCTTCTTAACCATTTTTAGTAGGGTAGGGGGTTAAATAATACGGTCAAGAATGAAAAATGGGTTTAATTCATTGTGAATTGGTTACTGAAGACTGAATGCTGTCTGAAGTGCATATGTTTACAATGCCATTTATGTTTCTTCATATAACATTTTGATTTGTTATATATCTTACAGGATATACTTTTCTGTTGTGTACATGACAACATTATATTTTGTTTATTTACAATGAAAAAGCACCAGAGATCAGGGATGGGGCATATAACCAACATTCCCAAGATCTAACCTTGATTCCTCCCCGTCCCCCTGCTGCATTTTTCACCCTATGGAGCTGCTTTGCTTCAGTTTTGCCCTAACCAGACTGCCTTTAAGGCAAAGAGCCATCAAGTTTAGAAAGTGATCCCCTCAGCTTAAAGGTACATCATGCCCTCAGAGTCTACATTTCCTACCCCCTTCTCGAGAAGATTCATGCCACTCTAGCAAAATCTGTGATCAATTCTCACAGCATTATACTCTCTGTTTTGGGTTCAGCCAGTTAATTTTTTTTCCAAACTATCAAAGAAAAACCCATAAAAGAGCTAAAATTATAGTAAGGAAAGCTGGCCTGCAGTTCCTATACCAACTCAGAATTAAATGTCTTCTACTACTTCAGTGAAATATGTTTCAGCCCCATAGATTTGATGTGCATTTTCAAATGCTGGATGGGAAAAACCCAGTGAATGAAGGTTCTATAGGAGTGACTTCTATAAGCAGAGTCATGCTGGATTAAAGAGTTCTCACAGAGGTTTTCCTCTTCCTTTGCTTCTCCCTCTTTTCACTAAAAGTTCACAGCTTCAAGCATAGCGCCTCCACTGGGATACTGTAAATTAGTAACAGTTCATAAACTGGGGAACAAAGGCTAAGTTTACTTCAGGTGAAATGAAGTGCCGCGGTCAGCAAGGGAACGCTTCAGTCCTCCTGCTGGGCAAGCAGCTGCTCTTGTCACAGGCTGTGACTTTCATCACTTGTGACACATAATGATGTCTGTCCACCACGCCAAACAGATCGAAGAGTTTAAGTGACCCACATTCTGTCCATCACCATGGGAGGGACCTCGGAGGTAAAGGCAGCTGAAGTAGAGGAGGAGGAGGAGGAGGAGGAGGAGGAGGAGGAGGAGGAGAAAAATGCTGACAAGCGAGTGCCTGAATCGCTCCCTGCTTTGGTCACCCTGCTGAGACTCGCACGTTCTCCACTGAAATAAATTCCCAAGCGTGGAACAGGAGGAGGGCCCTGCCACTGCCCAAACAACACTGCCTTGTGCAGGAAGCAGCTTTGCAAAAATGCAGACAGCTGCCAGTGAGGTCACATTTGAATTGCTCAGCCATCAATGCCATCTCCAAGGTTTACTGAAGCTATGGGCTATTTTATGAAGTAATCGTCCCTTCCCAAAAAGCCCCAAGCAAACTCTGTTGTGAGAAGTGCTAAAGCCTTGTTTTGACCAGCAATTTGTGGAAAACAGATAATCATAATTCTCTCATCGTAAAATGCAGAAATGTTTAAACAATGGCCTATGCTTCCCTATAACCCCTAAGGGAGGTTTTTTTCTCCTCTATCAAGACTCAGAACATTGTCTTGATTTATAGGCTGAAGGAGACGTCTTGTCTGTAACTTGCCTAAAAAGAGTGTAACACTGAGGGGATAGCAGGTGCGTTGCGGTTAGGAGACAGACCATGAAAAGTCCGGCCTTTCTAAGCAAGCCAAGGAAGATGGCAACTTCAACCCAAAGAAGGTGCGTGGAATTGAATGTGTCCTTGGGATTCAAACAGGTCTTTTTAGAACACCACAGTTCTCTGCCAAAGCTAATTTCCTGCCCAGGTGTTAAAGAGAACATGTGAAACTTTCAAGTGTGTGCTGGGATGGAGGTGTGCCTGCTGGCACCATTCACTGCATCTTTGGACGTGCCACCCCCTTCACTTCAGACCTTGCCGTGTTCAGCCAGCAAGATCTGAACAAAAGGATTTCCTGCCTGTGAACAGAAATATCTGCACCGTCTTCTCGACAGGGATCCAGTCTTCTCAGCAAGGTCTGAACTAAGAGTGCAGGGCCAGCATGCCCAATGATGTAGGGGCAGGACCGCATCCCAGAATGCACTTTAGGACCTTGCATGTTCTCCTGGATGCCCACACCCCACTCACGCCTCTGGACTGGCTGGGAACTTTGCTTCTCTGGGTACTGATATCGAATTGGCCCATTCTCTGTTAGTGAGCCACTATTTGGAATGAAGCCAGTCTGCAACTCAGGCGTGGGGAGCCTCTGGCCCCTGTGCAGAAGAGAGTCTCTCCATGAGCTGCCACTTGCATGCCCCTGGCCCTGCTCTCGCTCCCAAGCCAGACGCCTTTCCCCTGCTTCCTGCGGTGCTGCAGATTGGCACTGAGTCCCTTTTCACTCCTCCCACCCATGGCTGGCATGTGGGGGATGTCCCAGGCCAGGGGAACTCGGCCTCTGGGCTGAAATAGCATCCTAGCTCTGCTGTCACAGAACAGGCAGCCCTTCATCTGGTCTCCTTTTGCCCTCAAGGAAAGAGTCGTCGTAGTTGTCGTTACCGCTGCCACCACTGCTGCTGCTCGGAGCCCACCTTCATGGGAGCAGCTGCTTTTTCTTGTGCCACTGCCAGCTGCTGCTCTTATCCCGCTCAGTTAACTCGGATGAGAATCGCTTTTATCTCCTTGTGTTTCATTGCACCATAAGCACTTTGACCTGGCAGTCCTGTAACCTAACCGATGCTTCCATAATTCACCATTTTTGCAATCTGAATGGTAAAATGATTCTGGAATTTGATTGGAATAGATTTTTCAATAGTCTGTTTCCTGATTGATGAACTAAATGGATATTTGTCAAAAGTGATCTGTTCAATCCCATTTATGTCCAAGTGGCTGCGGGCAGGGAAATGCTTTGATTCCTAACTACCACTGACTTTCAATGAAACGTGGGCTTCTTAGAACCTTCTTTTGAATTGATCTTGGAGGTCTGTTGTCAAATTAGGAGGAAATCTTTTTTCAGAGTTTGCCTGAAGCCAGTCACTCACTCATGACAGTCCATTACATTCCTGTATACACACGTGCTGCAAGAACTGTAAGCTAAAAGGGGCTGGTATTTTTGTCCCAGCCCCTTTTCCTTGAACCCCATCCATGGCTAGAGCCTGGCCCTGAGAGTTTCTCCAAAATGGAGTTTAGCCCTCAGGCCAAATGAGTTTCAGCATCGCTGGTATAAAGCATGCGGTTATTTATGTGAACTGGAACAATCGTCTTAGGTCTGTATGAGCAAAGGCCTAAGAGCTGTGTTTCGATTCTTTAAAAAGTGTTTATTAGCTGAAGCCCTCTCCTCACATTTCAGCATTGTATAATCTTGCTATAAATTTCTAGAAAATGGCTTTTCAGAGGATGTTGTACAGAGGGGTTGCCATCGGAAAAGAGCTATGGAAAATCCCACCTGCATAAACAGAGCCTGCCCACAGTATTTTGGATACAAGTCTTTCACCAGTTCATACCACTGCAGGCAAGGAAACAAGTCACGGAGGCTTATTGCCCTCATTGTGCCCGCTGGCCAGCGTGCCCTCCTTTGGTGTGATGTGCCATGTCATCCAAACCCAGGTAGCATGGCTTGTGTTGGTGCAGGGCAGCAACTCTCAAACAACCCAACAACAGCCTATGGGCTTTTTAAGAGTTAGCACACCTTCAAACAAGCCAGAACAACTGGGTTTGGATGTCACGGTAGGTTATGCTCGTGCGAGTGATTAGGAAAATTTGACTGGCATGCGCAGCATGCTTAACAAACCACCGTGACTTGTTGCCCACGCCAATTATGCAAAACGGGTCTCAGTGGGGCTCTGAGATTTCCGTCCCTTGGGTGTTCCCAAAACACTTATCCCTGGGTAGGTCATCTGTTCCACTTCCACTTAAGCAGGACAATCCCATACACCTCTGCTCTACAGTATTCCCAAATCAGTGTGGAAACGATTTTAGTCTTTCATCTTCCAACACTGCAGGGAAAGAGTGTTGAGCCATGTGGCTAATGGGGAGGGCTAGAAATCGAATAATAAAATAATGAAGGCTGAAGTCCTCGGCTTGAAGGTGAGCTCAGCCTAGAACCAACACGAGTGGGAGAGAGGATGGGTAGACATGATGATGATGATGATACAGATCTGCCCCCAAGATAAAGACTGGTGAGGTATTGGCTTGGGAACAATGGAACTTAAGTTAGACATGAGTAAATGGTCATTGATTTAATAGGTCTACTTTAAGCAAGGGTAGAGTTAGATTCAACCCAAGGTGCATGGAAGAATTTGATCATTTCAGAAAAGTGGTATATAAATGCTATACACAATGCAGTTACCATCAGGGAAATTGGATTTTAAGACAGCATGAAGCATACCAACAGTGTGAAGAATAATGTAGGATTAAGGGCCAATTTATTTCAGCAGTTAGCAAGTGGCTGGCTTTCTCCCACCTAAAAGGGTTTGTTCTCAGCCAGTAAGTAGGACCAAGGCTCAGGTCACTCACTCCCCTGCATCCTGGAACCAGCCCCGATTCACTTTAAGCATCCTTCAAACTGAACCAATAAAGTGGAAAACTTATTGGTCCTTGTTGAAAATAAGGCTGTTTTACCCCATTTTACAAATGTAAATATAGTTTATAGGTATAATATACATGAAAATATATCAAGAATCACAGCTAAAGCAATTAAATGAAAAGAAATACAGACAGAAATTCAGTTCTTTCAAAAGTTTCCTGGTGCTTTCCTCCCATCTCCTGGTATTATGCAATGATCCACTTTTAGAACAACGCAGATGCAACCATATTAGTTTTCTTGCCTATATTGGACACAACTGACACATTTTAACTCATGTTTCCATGAAAAGCAAATAATGAATTAAAGTGAGCCACTGTGTGATGGATGTTTTAAATATAGTAAACACATCTTGTTTCTAATGTTTCAGTGACAGATCAGCCTTGTATGCTTTTCCTCACCAAAATTACTCAGTGTCTTGCTGTTTGTGCTATAGTTGTTATAAATACTTTTAATGTTCAATCCCTCTTATCTGTCTAATTCTCAAGAGTGTTTTAGTCACTTGGCAAGAGTATTAAATTATACCAGTGTAGAGGGTGTTTAATTCAAAACTGTTTTAATAGCAAATGTTTTACGTATACAAGAGCAGCCTTCAAATGCACTAACTATTAATTTAATAATTTAAGTACCATCAAGTCAATGTAAGGACAAATTAATAGTAGGCCGGGGTTTTCCATTGGGGGCATATTAGACCAATTTATTGACACAACAATCTTATTTGATTATTAATGTTGCAGATATCATGGGAGTAGAAAGGTTGAGCTAACCCAACTGGTTGTTTATCACCAAAAGTTGTGTGTGTGTGTGTGAAGACCAGTGGTTGTACAACTTGTGACATTCCAGATGTATTTTGCTTACAATTCTCATCAGCCCCGGCCAGCCAGGGAATGTAGGCAAAAATGCCAGAACAGCTACAAGTTGTCCTCTTCTGGTCTAAACAGCTTTCTAAAGCTGTTTCTGTATAATAATAAACATTGACTAAATAGTACAATGGTGGGCACTTTCAGAGAGCTGCGACACTAGCCTAGGGCTGCCAAGTACCAGTGCTGGCCCTGTCTCCCACCCTCAAAAGTACTAGCATAAACCACAATATCCCTTTCCACTTCCACCACCAAAAAACAGCTTCATGCAATTAGAATCAAGGATCAGCGGCCAACAAGCACGTTGCTGGCTTTGCCAAAGTTGTTTTTGGTATCACTAGCCTGTCGTTCACATTTTTTTTAATACTGAGATTAACTTTATATAGTTCTGTGTAATTTTTGAAATAAATCTTATGACCTCCCCTCCTCCCCGAGACCCGGGTAAGCGAGCAAGGAGAAGTTAGTTGCTCCAGCTTTGTGCCCTGGGACACTTAGTTCAGCATCAGGGGAGACCAGAGGGTTGGGGAAAGGGTGCTGCAGTGAGCGGTAGGAATTCTGCCTCTCCTGCCTGCCTGCCTGCCTGCCTGCCCGGCTGCTCATCTTAAGTATTCTCTCCTTGTATTGGGCTGGTAGGACAAATTAGGGGTTCCTGCCTGCCCTGCTGCTCAACAGACTCCCTCTGAGCAGACAGAGGTGGTCTCAGTTGCAGCAGCAGCAGCAGCAGCCAACAAAATCCAACCGACTCCATTCAGTCTTGTCTGAGCTGCCCAACAGAGGTTTTTAGGTTGCCTGGGGCCTCTTGCCTGCTGCCCCCAGGAACACTCCAGACCTTTCTAAGGCCTGCTGCAATATATTTGTCAGGCACTTCCAGGAAAAAGCATCTTGCATCAGATGAGACTTGGATTCTAATGTTACAGAATTGATTCAGGTGAGGTCCCCAGAGCATAGCCTGGTCAAGGTGTGTGTGTTTAAAATTAGTTTTAGTTAATACAGCTTGAGGATATTGTCAAGGTGCTTGGCCAGGTCCATGCAACCACTTCCTTATTGGTCCCTTGCTGTTCTTGGCTTATGACACCAGAAGAGAGGGAAAAGCCAGCCAAGCCAGGGGCTGATCAACACTTCCTTGCAAGATGGAGTGGTCCATGCTTCCTGAAAGAAATGGCTGCAAAGCTTCTCCCCAAAGTCTATCTGGACTACCTGGAAGATCTTAACAACTTTCAGCCAGTGGCAACTCTTCCTTTCCTGGGCAAGGTCCTTAAACAGGTGGTAGTCAACCTGCTTTAAGAGCTCTTGGATAAGACTGAATGGCTTAGGGCCTGGGTACCTGAAGGAGCATCTCCTTCCATACGTGCCTGCCCACCCCTTAGGATCTGGGGCAGAGGCCCTTCTCCAGGATTCCCCCCTGAAGGAGATTAGGAGGGTGACTACCCGGAAAAGGACCTTCTCTGTGGTGGCACCCTAATTGTGGAATTTGCTCCCCAGAGAGGTTCGCCTGGTGCCATCACTTTATTATTTTCGGCACAAGGCTAAAACCTTTTTATTTTCCCAATGTTTTAGGATTTGATTATTTTAACAGGGGTTTTATTGCTGGTTGGAAATTCTATTAGGATGCTGTGTTTTATTTTATATTGTCTTATTGTTAAACCATCCCGAGACCACGATAAGGGACAGTCTAGAAAGGTTTTAAATAAATAAATAAAATTAATGATCTGGATCCATTTCAGTTAGTAGGGTTCAGGCCAGTTTTTGGCACAAAATCAGCTGTGGTCACCTTGTATAGTGGCAAGGGAGAGACAGTGGAAGTATGATCACATTGATACTCCTGAATTTCTCAGCTGTATTCAATACCATCATATGGCATCTATATATGTTGGGAGTGGTGACTATTGCACTGGTTCCAATTCTACTTGGATGGCTAGCTCCAGAAGGTAGTGCTTGCAGAATACTATTCAGCCCCTTCAGTACTCCAGGGATTGTTTTCCCCCCTCCATGCTACTTAATATCTGCATGAAGCTACTGAATGGGGTCAGAATTTGGGAGAGTGTTGCCATCAGTATGCTGGTGACACATGCCTCTATTTCTCTTTTCATCTCCAGCAAGTAAAGCCGTGGTCGTGCTAAACCAGTGTCTGACCACAACAATGGACCGGATGGGAGTTAAGAGATGGAAATTCAATCTAGACAAGACTGAGATGCTATCAATGGGTTGTTCTTTTAACATGGTGGATGGCACTCAACCTGTTCTGATAGAGCTGCATGTAGAGTTGAAGGAGCAGGTCGTAGCTTGGGGGTCCTCCTTGAGTCATTGTTCTTATGTATGATTCTTATTTATTTTATTTCTATACAACCTAATAGCTGAGGCTCTTTGGCTGCTTTACAACAGCACTTGAGGGTGACATGGTGGCTTCAGTGGAATGGAGAGCTTTCTACCAACTCCATCTGGTAACCCAACTATGGACAGGGATAACCAGGCTTCTATGTTCTGGCACTCTACAAATTCCATTACTGCAATGTACTCTATGTGGGGCTGAAGACTGCTGAATTCGAAGATTGTTCAGAAGCTGCAGTTTGTATAAAATGTGACAGCCACATTAGTAACCAGGATCAAAAGGTCTGAACATGCAACCTTGGATGTGGCCCAATTGCCTTGACTGCCTCCATGCATCTGAGCTTGCTGGTTACCCTATAAACCCTTCCATGGCTTGTGACTCCAATACAGTCCGCGTGCCTCTCCAAAAGCATATCCACCTGAACATTCAACCACATTCAACATCTGAGGCCTTCCTCCGGCTGCCAGCCCCAAGTCAGGCACAGTTGGTGGCCACAAGAAAGAGAGCCTTCCCACTTAAGGCAGGTCTGGTGCCAAGTCTGGTCTCTTCCCAGGGGGAGATTAAGACTGTCCTCTCAGCCAAGCCTAACCCTGACCCTGCAATGGCTTGAATGCCAAGGGTGCGGGTGGGGGAGCCTACGCCTGCAATCCCCCAGTTTGCTGACCATATGGAACATGTTGGATTCCTCCAATCACTTTGAAAGAGTTGGGGCACTTTTACATACTGTAATATATTTTATGCTTTTTATTGTCATTGTTCTGTGTTTTATTTTTGAATAAGTTGTTCTTAATGAGCCAGATAACTTTGACCTTTGAGCAGTATATATATATCAAAATAATAATCATATTATTGTGATTTTCAGAAGTTTATAACAAAGCCAAAAATTAAAAAGGAAATCTTTTAAAGAATAAACACACACACATAGTATATCCATTGCAATAAATTCATATGAAATCTGTACGGCTATCCTGTTTTCATATGTCTCTAAGATCACATACCACTGTCTGTAGGAATAACAGGTTTCAACAAAGGTGGGAGAGAAGACCTTATATATTTCCATGCATAGGTGATGTCTAAAAATGACCTATGAAGGACCAAAAAGTGCCTGTTTATCCTCCCACTGTTGTAATATCAGTTGTTTAGCTGTCATAAGGGAAGGAAAAATCAACTCCTGTTATCTTACCTACATTTCAGGAGGTAGATAGATAATTAAGCAGAATATGCACATCTATAATATTAAAGTGTTTTCCAATACCACATTTATCCATATTGTAAGCTTCTTCCCTATTGGATGGAACTGTTAGGCATTGCCAAAATGTAGGGTGAAAGAGGCCAGGCATGTATCGTGCCTCCAACAGTTAGCTGGCTTAACCAAGCCTTTATTGAAGAGATGTTGTGGCATTCAATATACACGGACAAGAAGCTTCTGCTGGATAAGCCACAGCATACAATCCATTGATACTTCCAAAATGGATCCGAGTGCAGCACTCCATTGGTAGGGCAAAACAGTCATATTCCTTTCTTGTTCAGAAAATAAGCATCCATACAACCCTGTCATAGGTTAATACACTCGATCAACATTAACAGGTATTTCTGAAAGCAGTGTCTGAAAGTCTGAAACAACAAAGGCTGTCCTTGAATTGCTTCAACACTCCTACGCTGGGAGGCTGGTGCTAGCATGAGGGATCAGTTGCCTTGGGTTTCCAGGGGATTGTTCTCCCAGTTTTCCAGTGGCAGCTGCAAGAAGAGGGCAGACCCTCTGAGGTGCTCATAGCCACTGGACTGGGCTTCTGGAGGCAAAGAGAGAAAAGGACTGTCAAAGAATGAAGCTGGTCTTTCCCTACCAATTCATCCATTTGTCCTGCAATTCATCCTTTTTCTTATTTAAATCTGAAATAAGAACACAATTGGGGTGGTGGGGGAAGCAAAGTTATTGGCTCATAGAATTACTCTCCTCTTTAAGCAATTTTCCCCACCTCTGCTGCATTCTGGAAGAGAGACAGTACAGATATGGGAAAACTAAAAATGCTTGATGATATTGTGGATCTTGATACAAAGCTCTTTAATAACTTGTTTTTCTTTCTTGTCAGGGTGGGCACGGGACACACTCCTACTTAAACATCAACATGAATGTACTGTTTCAGCTTATTCATTTAGCCATCTTGCCATTTGTTCAACCCTTTATTACTCTTTATTTTAATTCATGCAGAGGTAAAGTGCATCACATGCAAAGAAGTGAGCCAGAACCCAGAAGTAACAATGGGGTAGAATTCTAGATGTCACAATACAGGGAATTTGGAAGGGGCATATTTATAAGTTCTGATAAATCCTCACATTTGAATCCCCCAAAGTGTCCTGTAGAGTGTCTAGCAAATAGGCACCCCATTAGGAACCCTTAATAGACCAGATCTATAGCTTATTCTCCAGTAATCCCACTGATTTGGAATATCTGGTGTGTGAGGGCTAAATGTGTGATTAAAAGACCAGGGCCCTGAGCCTAAGCATTCCCAGTAGGACCTTTTATCATTCAAATATAGGCCTGTTAAGAATGGCAGGTCTACCATTCAGTGACTTTCTGTTTTTCTGGCTAGATCGCTAACACTGGAAATAGGGGGTATCACACTATTAGACAAAACCACAGCCAGTCTCTGCTAAGAGGCTGGCTTTCACTGATCTCAGATTCCCATAGAATTGTGACTTTGCTCTCAATCCGCCTCCTCCTAATGATCCATAATCCAAAGCTGTTTTCTCAGGCCAACCTCTCTGCAAGGAATTCTGTGCATGCTTTGAAACATAACATTGTACTAGGGTGCCATCCAATTAAGTGAGCTGGTAATGCTGAACTGTGGAACCCTTGTAAAATGAGGACCTGCCGATTAGGAAAGTCATTCTCCCTTCTAGCACAAGAGCATTTGCAGTACCTCTCCAAATTGTCATTGGACTGTGTATTCTTGCCCTGGGAAGACAGTGCATTAGGCAAATGTGCCAGGGCCTAAGTTGTTGTTTACTTCCAGATTATTTTAATACGATTTCAGATCTGCCCTTTCTAGAGTTCTGTTTCTTACAGTCTGGGTTCATTTAGGGCTGGAAGTGAAATAAATGCCTGCTTCTTTCTCTTAATAAGGTTTTGCTTCCCTTACTGCTCCAGTATCTTTGGGGAAGCTCCACTTATCTTTAACATTTGTGAAAGGCCACATTAAGAGGTACCCATTCACGTCTTTTTAGGATAATTGTGCTTTCTGAACACAGAGTGATCCATCAGCTCTGGACTGAGGATTACTCTTCCATGTGTAACCACAGGAATTTGGGGGCTGCTGCTTCATTGGGGGGGGGGGGAAGGTCCTTGTGTGCTGCTTGGAAAGCCATGTGCACACGTGCCACTTACATACCCGTTGGACTTAATAGCTTCTGTGGTCTTGTCTAAACTGCCCCCCATTTCATTTAGTAACTGCAGAGAAAGCCTTCTGCCTAATCAAATCTTCCATAATAAAGAGTGCTGCCAATGCCTGCAAGGCAGCTGCAGAGTGTTTGACACGGGGACAGTAGATTGCTCATTGAATGGCATTAATTGGCACATCCATCCACCTATCCCCTTACATACATGGCAACAATGAATCTTTTTGGCCTGGCACACCAGACTGAAAATTGAATTTGCAAAATCAAACTGTAGTTATCTCCATGCCTTGATGTCCTCCCAGGTGAGCTACTGGGCTTCATGCTAATAACTTCTAAAGCAAGCAAACTTTAGCTAATTATGTGCTAGCTTATTCTCCCTTGCTAAATTTTGGCAGGTTGCTTCTGTAAATTATGAAAAATAAATGTGAAATATGCAGATGTCTTTTGTTTAAAGCAGATGTTTGGTCCTCCTTGCCAGAATCTAATCAGCTGCTTCCCTTGAGTTTCTTCCTCTCCTCTGCTCTTTCCCCTTCCCCCATATTGTCCAAAAGCTGGGGGCTTTATGTTAAAAAACAATAGGGCTCTGTTGTAGAAACAATATGCCTCCTTAATACCTGAATTGAGACATAATCGGCTACATTTCACATAGGGTCTTGTTTGGCAATAATTAGTATGGACCTTGAGGGAAAGTCAAGAAAGAAGCCCTAATCACAGGAAAGTATGATAACCCCCCCACACACACACACACACGCATGCATGGCACACGTGTGCATGCACACACACCCTTTTTGTCTCCCCAGCAGCTGGCCAAGGAATGCCTTGCTCCCAGTCCTTTTCTCTTACATCCTCAGGACCCCTAAATGGTACATAGCTGAGCAGAAGCAGAGAAGAGAATTTGAATAGCTGCAGCTTTTCTTGCTCCTCGCTTGTGGCAACATCCACTCTACTGCAGGGAGTAAGGGTGTGAAAGCAACACAAACTCCTAGAGGTTTTCAGAGTTCCAACTCTAAGCTTGCTCTGGCTCATTGTCATTTCACCAGCAAAGGTTTGCAGTCATGTGCACATTTTGAAAGACATCTGCCAAAATGCATCCTTTTCCACATTGGCTGAATGACTGCCAGTCTACCTATCTACCCATCTATATTCAAAATGAGCGGTTTTAAACTGCAGATGGTTCTAACAAAATCCTTAGATCCCAGACTGTGCTTACCTTCATGCTTGTGTTTCTGGGTGCAAACGGGGCAAAGGCTGATGTTTAACCAACTGAAAAGCAATCCATGTCAATCCCTATGCAGAAACATGAGAGGCAGAGCAGATCTGTCCTAGTTTTCACCTGGTTGCCGTATTTGCATCTCAAATTCAGCATAACTTTTAAAAAACAATTCTACCTGATTATGCGTAATGGCAGCACTATTTAACATGACTTTCTTATCAAAGTCCAGAACTTTTTTTAAGTATTCCTGTGAAAGGGAGCATTGTAACCCAAGACTACTACCATGCTATTAGCAAAAAGTTACAAATCAAGCATCCTGAAAACCTAAAACCCACTCTTTTTCCCTGGTTCTCATTAATATAGCATGCAGTACAAAACAGCTTCATCATTTCCAACACCACATATTTTGAAGTGAACAAAATGAAAAAAAGATGCAGCAGTTAATAATTTGTTCAAATGTCCTTTTTTTAAAAGTAAAATGTCATACTGCACAGAGTTGAAATTTTAATTTCAGTACTATTCCAGCTGTTGAATATTTAAGGTCAGTGAATTTGTATCTACAGCCTAAACAGAACAGGATACAAAGCAAGAAATGTAATGGCTGGTTTCAGTACACTTTTATTCTAGGTACTGTCCCAGGTTTAGCCAAATTTTTGTCATAAAAGGTGTTTGCGCATCTTCTGTTCCATCTGTTTTTCAAAATGTGGAATATGTACTTCTTTGATTACTTTAAAATGTATAAATCTGAATAAATTTGCCTGAGCAATTTTAGATAGTTAACCTTTGACAAAGTTCCCTCTGTGGTAATTAGAATGTACCTATATGAATAAAAGATAAGTCCTGACATTCATTGAATTACAACAACCAGCCTACAACTTACTGAATATGGTAGCTCCACACTCTACATTTTATACGTAGCACTAAAATGTCCTGAGCAGTGGGCCACAAAACCACTCATTTTCACTGTGAGCTTAACAGCTGCACTGATGATTTAGTTCGACTGTCTGTCTTGAAAAGCTTCCATTTTTCTTCATTTACCCAAATGACGCTAACACTTCCTAGCAGGAATGTATGTGCTCAATGCCAGGGCTCTTCCTGTTCTCCCAAAAAGGAAAACCTCTTGAACAATGGAAACTTGTGCTTCACAGGGCTAACCATAAGTACAAATTATGATCCTGGGAGTCTCCGACTCCATAACAGTGTTCGATGCCAATAAACTCAGGGTGTAAAGCACAGAAGCATATGGATGGAATATGGTCTGAATGGCGTGATTGTGTTCCTTGAGCTGTAATGAATATGTCCCAAGGTACGGCAGTACATCTGCTTGTGGAGCATTGATTATGGGGAATGTTATAGGTTGGGTTGTGATTCATTTCCTCATCACCACCGTCATCATCATCGTTATTGTTCATGGTCCCATCCTTAGGAAGGGCCAGGCTGTGGTGGGATGGAGCTGTCTGTCTCAGAGCTCTGTGGTTTACCCTTCTGGGGAAACTCAGCACAAGGGCTTCCATCTGGCTGACACTGCTAGCCACAGCGCCGGCTTGAGGAGACAGAGCAGAGCAAGCGGGGCTGGCTAGTGATGGTCCTCCCAAATCTCCGCCGCAAGGAATGTGCAAACTGCCCAGCGGGGCCCAGGAGCTCTTAAGCAATCACCAAAATTTCTGGTTGCAGTGGGACCTATGGCTTGTTCTTCCAGCCCAGGGCGGGTGGAATGCCCTTCCCTGACACTCGGGCCCCCTTCTGTTCTGCCAGCAATTTAGCCATGGGGGGCAGTGGCTTGGGTTGTCTCATGTGCAGCAATAGTTCGTGTTCTCCCAGTAGGGTGGACCTGGAGACCTTCTAATGGGTGTGGGATTTAGAGAGCAGGGAGAAAGAAACTCACGGAGTTTAAGTAGAGAGAACTCACAACAGCTAAGCATCGAGCAGATCTGATGGGGTTGCCAATAGGGCCCTTGCTCTGAGTGAAGTTTTTAGGATGCAGGGGAAGTTTATGTCAATGCCCTGTTGACCTCAGTTTACAGAGTTTGTACCTTCATGGACCTTGATAGACATTTCCAAGGCTGTGATGCATATATTTGAAAAGAGTGGATAAATGTGCACTTTGGGAAAATGTACACAAATATGCTTTAATCAATGGGAGAAAATGTGTATGCTTAAAAATGTGCACAATTGATGTGTACAGTTGGGGAAATGCACATGAAAATTTGCAACTTTTCAGGTGACAAGAGCGGGGAACCCCAATTCTCACCGTCTGAATGGGGCACAATTTGATGAGGAATTCAGAGAACCTTGAGAAGCTCAGGTGTTGTTGATTCTCACATCTCTACTACAGGATTGGCGGGGTGGGAGTGGTTACAGGATAATTTGGAATTGCTTTGGGCATGTGTTTTCCCTGTAGCAGAACACAATCATCATCATAGGCATAAAGGAGAGAAGGTGCAGAGGGAGAACTCAGCTGGAAGGAAAGTAAGAATCTTAGCTTACTGGACGTATAGGTTTCCCCCTTGGGGATAATTCCAAAGAGAGCGGCCGCTGGACGCAGGCTGAGATATCACCTCTGGGGATAATTCCATGGGATCCTTTGGATGATGATCCTATTAACCCTTTGGCTCATTTGACCAGGCAGTGCGGCTGGATTGAGCCTGTGGGGCTAGGGACACTGATGGCAACACGCAGCAGACAATTGACCTTCAGTTTGCTGCCAATCTTTCAAACTGTTAGCGGGCACCGTTTGCAGCTAGATGATGTTCAGTCTGTTCTTGAGAAGGCGGCACTTTGTCAAAGGGATTGCGGTTCAGGGTGTTCCACACTCCAGAAACCTTTTGCCTAGATTACTATAATAGAGTACATGTGGAAGCTGTCTGGGAAGCTGCTGGTCCAAACTAGGGCAGTTAAGGTTGTTAACAGGAACGGCCCACCAGGATGCCAGTATTTTCCCACCTGCACTAGCTGTCCATCCATTTTTGGGCCTGATCCAAAATGCTGATATTAACATTTTGAGCCAGGTTACTCAAGGGATCATTTCTATCCATGTGCACCTGCCTAGATTATACAATTGTCTGCAGCCTTTCTTCTCCTGGAAGTTTGGTGGGTGCCTGCTAAGAAGAGGACCCTTTCTGCCAGTGGAGTGAACTTCCTGGTGAGGCTTGCTGGGTACCTATTTAATAGTCTCTTCGATGCCAAGTGAAGAACTTCTAATTTTCCTAAACATTTTAGTCTTTCAGTTCCTGTTGTCTTCAACCTGCTCCTGTATTTTAAATCTTCGCACTGCTGCTAGGATTGACCTGCTGCTTTTTATTCTGTGCTGTAGCATTGAACATTTAGGGTGCAGTCCTCCCTCCCTCACAGCAGACACACAAAGTGGGGAGCGCCTGAGCATCCCACGGCAGAAGCGAGGTGCAGCAGGGCCACCCCTAGATCGTGCACCCCGCTTTTTCTCTAGAAGACCATTTCAGATTTAGCACTGAAGAGGGTGGGGGGAAAGGAAGCAAAACCCTTCTAGATGCTTCTCAGCAGCTCCTTGGTATTTGCTCTACCCAGAAACCGCCGCCCAGTCAGCTTTGGTGTGGTCCATGTTGCATTACATCACCTCCATTCAAATTCTCCAGTCATACCAGTTTTAACTGACATAAGATATTAACCTGGCTTCATATTCCCCCTCTCAATATTGTAAATATAAAGTCGTGGACTTGTGGCAGTTACTAACAGAAATTACCATCCCACTAATGCACTGTATTTACTCTGGCTCAAGTCATTGGAAAAAGGCACACATTTTGCCTAGTGCTGTTAATCCCTTTAGTCAATGGGGGCTACATAACAGCTAAACTTTTACCTCAGGTGTTTCATACCTTGCAATGGTTTCTGATTCCATGAGAAGTACTATTTTCACAAAGGTTTCAGCACCTGGCTTGTGACCTGAATGACACCCTTGCTGAAGGGGGCGGGTGGAATCCAGCAGGCCTATTTATTAAGTTGCCCTTCTGGACAGTGGATTGGACCCCATCTCTGTCACATGAAGGTTACTATCTGCTCTAGTCTCAACCATGCTGAGGAATTGCAAAGGAACCCACATGTGCTTCCCAATATAGTTAAGTCACTCACATTTTATTAGTTCAGTTGTGAGATTGACGCAGGTAACCCATTGTCATCCCTGTATTGCAAAATGGAGCAAGGCAATTGAAGCACAGGTTTGGCCTTGTTGGGTAGCAATAAAAGGGTGCCTGTAGGACAGAAAGGGATGGCTCTGGAGCATTATGCAGCTAGTGGGCACAGTTTGCAGATTTCATTTGGAGAGGGAGCTCTGGTGCACCAACCATTTTGGATGCATATTTACTAATGATATAATGCTTAACTTTTTTTTCTCCATTTAGTGGGGGAAAAAAACAGTTGCTAGAGATTTGCCAATGTAAAGATCAAGTTCTGGTGTCTCAGCATGATGGAAGACCTGTGAGCAGGCTTATCTAGGGCTGCCCCCCTCGTGTATTCTTTCAGGAGAAGATCCATCCTAGTAGCAAACCCACTGGTGATGACCTAGGCAAGACTAGGGAAGGTTCAACAGGGAAGCTGAAAGGGTTCAAAGAGTACATCCCTGCCTCTGACCTCAGTCTGGCTGCTGCTCTTTCACCCACACCTCCTCTGCTCCTTAGCCTCACATACAGTATCCTGAATCTGGATTTGTGCTGACAGCCCTGCAAGCTGCACCAGTAGGACTGACTTTGTTCTCAGACTGTACAGCCTTCAGTTAGGGAGGTTTGGGCATTGTAGAATCCATTCCATCTACGTCACTGGGTGCCTTTATTCCATTTTCCACTCATCGACAGAATCAGATTCTGTGCAAATGCAGAGTCATGCAAATTTATGCTTCTGAAAATGTGCATTTCCCCCCAATATGCAACCTCCTGAAGAATATGTATTTTCACACATTTAGTCTATGGGAAAATGCCTATTTTTGGTTGGTGGTATTTATTTTTTTGAATTGTTCTACAACTAAATTTTCATTCAACTGGTTTAAAAAAAAAGTCTGGAAGTCCACAGAATCCACAGGTTAGATTCTTCGAAATCTGAGCTCCTTTTTGGGGATTTGTCTTGAATCTCTTCCCTCAGCTACCTAACACAATTTGCACTATTTTCTCTATAAACATTTTTTATTCATTCTTGCAGATATCACCTTTACCTTTTAAAGACTGTGATCAAGTGCTTACTTAGGAGGACGTCCTACTGAACTCAGTAGGGGTCCCTTCCAAATAGGCATGTGTAGGATTGCACTGTGAGTCACCGTTGGAAATTAATATCTTTTCTTTTCTCCGGGCCACTCCTTTACAAATGGATCGTTCTCTTGAGTCTGACAGAGGAAGATAGAGGCAATCTGGACAGATGGATGGCAAGCTGCCACAAGGCCTTGAGCATTCATTCTATGCTTCCCTAGACCCAGAGGGCTTTGCATGGAACTGTTCAGAGCCTTAAGAAGTACATCAGCTGAGTGTGACTTATTTTTAGCAACCTCCTTCCTTCTCTTTCTTTTCCTCTTTTATCCGTCCACTGTACTTCATGGTGTCCCACTGACTGCTGTTCTTCATGGATGATCAAAGCAGATCAGCTACTTAGAAATGGGACAGCCTCCCAGATAATTGATCATCATTTTAGTCACCATACTTATATGCTGCTGCCCAGCTAGTAGATTCTACAGCAGTGAACAATACAAGATCCAGTCATCGTTGTTTGCTGCTGCTGCTGCTGCTGCTGCTGCTGCTGTTTTAAGCAGAACTGCAATAGAAACCATGGTTGATCAGTCAAGGGAGTCCTCCTGAAACAGAGAGACCTTCATCAGGCACCAAATTCACTGCAGTTTTGGTGCTTGGCTGCCTGACTTCCAGAGACAGGGAGTTCCACGGAAAGAGAGCCACCATATTGAAAAGTCTGCTTTGGGTGGGTGCCAACCAGGGCAAAGGTCCACGCTTTTCTGATTATTTTGGATGGCATTGGATGTACTAAATTAGCATTGCATAAACGATGGAGGCTACTTGTGCAATAGAATTATGGGGTGTAAGACAATTGGAGGGGGAGTAAGTGCCCATCGGATTCTGCCCAAGGGATTCCCTTGTGTTGATTCAATATGTACGTTGTCACATGTAAGATTAAAAAGCATATGGCGCTGTGTGCACGTCTAAGCAGAATTAACTCCTTCTGAGTCCAGTGTGACTTATTTCCAGGAAGATTTGGTAGGACTGCAGAATAATGCTTTAATCTTAGTTAAGGTGGGGGGATTCAGTTCAGGTGAGAGGGTTGCAAGGAGGGCAAACTCCACGCTGCAGCATGGCACCATAAATTCTTAGATATAGTCTTGCATGCATATGGGGAAAATATCAAGAATAGTTTATAGCAATAAAGTTGCATGTTTTGGTGTTCAGAAATATCCCATATATAGTCTTATAGATTTTACAACAACTCCTGAACGCTCATCAGTATTTTTAGCCCTCCGTGCAGGTGGAGGCAGCAAGGGAGCAGGGAGGGAGGCAGGGAAGTTGCCTAAGGCTTCCTCGTGAAGTTTGTGACAGAGGGCAGTGTTGAACCAGCAACTTCCCGATTCATCAGTCAGGCTCTTAGCACTGCTTTACTCTCTTAATGATGTCCTTTCCAACTGCTTCATAAATAATCTTCATAACATGCATAGGAGAATTATTTTGTATCAGTGGATTTTCGTATTCAGGCAATATCAGCGAAATAGGCTCTTTCTTGTGAGCGTAAACTGCAAATGGTTAGATCTGAATGAAGACCATTTGTTTCCAAGGCCCTCCTTTCTGTCACATACGAAGACCGGAGAGCACATTGCAAAGAAAAATGCATTGTGGGCTTTTCTTCCGTCATTGTGTGAATAATGCAATTTTCCCTATTAATGGCTTTTCATTTTATGGCATGCACCACAATTATAAGAGGCCTGAAAAGTGAGATATAGTGTTAGCCTTCGACACTGGAAATGTGGGACTGCCTAGGTCACTCCAGGGATTAGTAATTGGATACAGAACCTTTCACCTCTAGGTCACAGGTTAGGGTTTGTTACAGGTCACCCATGCCTGGAAGTTGTTACCATGTGACAGCTGTTCAATGGCCTATGTGAAACAAGGTGGTTGTCTCAGCTCATTTCCTAGTTAGCAGGTGTCTCTATCATAGAGCAGGCCAGGTTTGAGGGGTGATAATGCAATGCCGTTGGTGGCTAAAGAAAGAGTTGCTGTAAGGTTGCAAAGGGCAGCGCCACAGCTTGTAGTTTCAAGCAGCGATAGATTTCCCTGTATTAATGGAAGGATGAAGCACGGGAAATCGGAGGCCAGCTTTTCTTCTGGGGCACATCCCTGTATAGCTTTGTTCGCCTTTGTAGTGCAAAGCCGATTAATGGCAGCTTGCTCTCCAGACAAGCTTTCCATGGCAGGACAAGAAAGACGAATGGAGTAGGAAGCATTTTGATTCAGTTCATAATTTCTCATTTTACAGTGGCCTCATTTGGAACCATCTGACATTGTCTCTAGGTGGCTATATGCTCTTAAATGCATAATTATACTTACAGCTCTTCTGTCTTGATGAAGTCCATGCATGACGTTTCAGCAGGTTTTAGCATCATCTGTACATTTTATGGCAGCTTACTTCGTAATTCAGCGTGAGGGAATTAGAAAATTCAAAATGGTCTCGGTTAGGCCAGTTTAAAAGAATGTATGTTGCATTAGGAAACAAATTACATCTAATGTCTATTATATCTACATTATACACTAGATGCATAATTTATAGATAAATATAACCATGCACCCTGGCTTAGCATGGCAAAGAATAAACCATATAATCCTAAAACAAGGAGTTGGATCCAGATTCATGCTGGATCAACTGTGCTGGGGAAGTGGACTTCCCCATGGCAGCCCCATGGCAATGATCCAAACCCAGTTGAGATGTTCCCCCTTTTCTGCGTAGAAAGGGGCTTGTGAGTGCCTGGACATCTTCTGCCTGCAACGGGCACCTACATCAATGTCATTGGAGAGAATTAGCTCAGAGCAGCCCTCCCCTTTGAAATGAAGGGGTAGCTCTGTAGGCATAAGACCAGTTCCACGTGTGCGTTTACGAGCATCACAAGAAGCGGTGTTAACTGGTTCGTTTGCTAATTTTGGACTCAAGACAATGTTTTAATTCAAAATTAGCACATTGATCCTAATGAGAGAAACAATAATTCTGGAGGGACCATAAAACAACTAAAATCTGCCAAACCTGGAATAAAATATAAGGAAGAATGGCTTGTTCTACAACTACATTAAACTTGTTTATTAGCTGTAATGCCTGACAATTTGCTGGCTCTCGGCTTTTCCAGTTACCGTGAGGGAGCGGATGAGGGAGGCGGTTCACTTTCATTTGCATTCCTGATCCCTGCTGCTCTGTTTATAGCACTGATGCTATTCATGCAGCCTTTGCAATATTAATTTTTAATTTATGGTGCTCATTAGCAGACATTTAAAGCAGAACAATTATCATTTATCTTGATATATTATTTACTAAGGCTTGCTGTCATGGTTAGGGACTTATGATTAGTGGGAGGGGAATTGAAAGGAAAAGCTCCAAAAGGTGCTAGATGGAAGGAATCATAGCTCAGATCACAAATTGTCACCACCCAAGGCCTGAAGTTCTGATGGCAGAATCATATTAATGAAACCCACACCTAGGCCACTGACTTATCAATTATTCACCCAGCCACGTTCCTCACCCTTGATTCCCATTTTTCTTCAGCATGGAAAAGGAAAAAAAAATATTCTGGATCTGTATACAGACACACATTCATCAGCATACATCTTGTAACACCTCAGTCTTAAAGGACACTGGGTTTTGAGGCATCCAAGCAGGAATTTATAGACCCCAAACCTGGAATCGCCAAACCTTGGATGCCTGCCTTCCACATTCAATAAATGTTTCGGTCCTGCTCCTAGGCAAAGAGATTTGGTTCATTCATATCCAATGCAGGCTAAAGAACTGTATTCAACAATGTAACAACACACCCTTCTACTATAAATGAGGCCCTCCAAGCGGCTTACAACAGCTTTAAACCACCACATGATATAAAATCAATAAAAACACTAAAAGTGCATGTGCCAAACAAGCTTCTTTGTGAATCTAGGATGTTACTGGAGCTTGTGGGGGAAATGTTATACTAATTATTCTTTTGAAAAGGAGGAAGAATTAGTGGAGGAAGAAAGGGTGAGTGGAGGAAACTAAGAGTAGAACTATGCTGCAAACTTCTATTATCTTTATACTAGCCAATGCATCCTCCAAAGAATCCTTGAAATGGTAATTTGGTGAGGGTGTTAAATCTTCTCTGTTAGAGCTTCCTAGACATCTTCCTTGCCTTCACAGAGTTACTGCCTGTCCGTTGCAGAGATAAGTGGCCACTTATTTGGAGATCAGTGCTCAGAATGGGATATGATACTCTCCTAAGTCTTTCAGGTGGACCCCGCCTCCCTCTTTCCAAGGGGTATAATCTGAACGTGCCACATGGAATAGGTTTCCACCAAGACAGTCTATTCTCCCTTGGCCCAGTGGTGTTCTGGATCTGCAAGGGGCAGGCACTTGGATGTGAAGCTGCTTCTTCCAACTACTGAAGCCTCAAGCCCGGCAGCCCCTCCATTGGGCTTAGAACTGACAGGAAGAACAAACTCTCCAGCCAAGTACATCCTGTCTCATCCAGTTCCACCAGCCTTTCCCAACTTCTGGAGACCCTTTGAAGACATGTCATGCCTAATGTTAGGACATACACATGCATGGCTTTAACCTCACTCACGGCAGCTCTGTTCCTTTTGACATTCGACTGCAATGGTTTGAAAGGGTGACTGTATTCATTCAATTTTATTAGTCAATAATTTACACATTTCTAAGGAGGGGGAATGGACCAAAGCTAAACTGAGTCTGGAAATGAAGCCATCCCAACTTCCTCCTTTCTCTTTCACCCACTTAGTTTGAAGTAACCATTCTTCATGGAGGGTGGGGGAATCGAGGATTGAAGGGAGATAAGCATTGATCAACAATCCAAGGATAATTAACTCTAAAATAAAAACATGGTCATGGAGACATCAACAACTGGTCAAGCAAGCTAACCGGATGCTGATGTTTCAAAGTTATATCAAACATACTGCATAGTATTAGTTCTGGTTCCAGGTCTTGTCAGTCCCCATGCAAAATTGTACCAACCTTGTGTGAGTGTGGTGGATGGCATATTTGGGATGCCTGAAGCCGTGTTGCTTTGGCCACAGCTGCCTGACACCCTGAAAGCAGCACAGGACCAGGCAGTCTGGCCTCTTGGAGCCAGGCGATGGGTGGCAGAGCCCGTTCTTTCCCCAGTCATCTACACTCCGTTCATCAGAACAGGGGATGGAGTGGCTGCATTTTTGCTTTTTGAAGGAGGCTCACAGCATCTAAGCCCAGCACTGATACAGGCTACGCAGTACTCACAGTGTCCACAGCAAAACAAGGCACTGGCCTTTCCCTGAGTTGATTCCCATAATCCCGGTTAAGCATGACAGTAGCCAGCTGGGAGTGCAGGAGGCTGCCATCTGGACAAGCCCTGAGACATTTTAAGGAGTGTGGCTCTCCAGTTCAATAGCTGTATTGTGCTTTCCTTTGTTAATTTTGCTGGCTTTTTCTTTTGTATGTGTGTGTGGAGGGGGTGAGGGTGATGGGAACCGAATTTACAGCAACATTAACAACAAAATCTCCTTAACTGTTTAATCCAGAAGAATAGCCCAGAATGACTTTTTCGGAGCCGTGCCGCAGCAGCAATACGCAGGTCTATAGCTTTCACAGGATGCCTGTGCAGGAGGTAAGTAAGGATTATTAACCTCATTGTTGTGTGGTATCAGAATCTCATTATAAACTGGAAAGGAGGCATGAAAAATCAGGGGGAGAGCCCTTGCAATAAATGCCATTTAGCTAAACTCTTCAGCGCTTGGTGCAGATTTAGTTAGTTTGGGAAGGCGCATAATCTACAACAAAGAGCAATGGTGTCTATGAACTACCAAATGCAGAAACCCTCCAGTATAAAATGGAAGGAGCTGGTCCAGTGCTTACATTCCAGACTGTACTGAACAAACTTACTTTTCTGACATCTCTCAGCTAATCTATAAATTGTGGTAAGGTAGGTTATGAATCATAAAACACACCTATGCCCATCCCATGAACCTCAGTTTTTGTAGTTTTTCCTAAAATAAATTTCTAGGCTCATGGTTGCTGGGAAAAGGTTAAACAGTCATGTGTTACAGCAGACCACTGGATCTTCTTCTCCCATCCAGAGAGACCATTAAAAAAGCAAGCCAATAAAACTGAAAACACATCCGTGAACCATTAAGTTAAATAGTATATGAATGAGATTACATAGTATTCTGTAAGATGAGTATCCATTGAATGGTGGGGGTGTTTATGAGAGTGTGGGCAGACAGACAGGGTGTAAATGAGCGGGCACATAACCACCAAGCCTCCTTTTCCACCATTTGAGATTTTGGAGAAGGGACTCATCCAGGTCAGAGGGCAAATGTTGCCAAATGCACTCTATTGCCTTCTCCATCACACCTGCACCACTCCCATTCAGACAGGTGAAACAACCCCGCAGCAGAAGCTGCAGGGGCAGAATATGAAGCATTATCCCGAGAGATGAAACGAAGGCGCATCTGGGCTGGCTGTGCGCTCCCTGCTCATCTCGCTGTACCTCCTAGGATGGCTTGGTGCTGGTCAGTTTAGGAGAGGACCTTAATTTTGAGGAGGAGCCCAAGCTTTGCCTGAAGGGGTCTGGGGTGGTATCTCTGGCAGCTCGGCTTGAGCAGGCCTTTGCACAAGACTTGTGCAAGTAAAGACTGTAGTGAACTAGCTGGGCCAACTGCCTGTCTCACTGTAAGGCACCTTCATATGTTACTAATTTGCCATATCCTGACAAAGCAGCTGAATAGCTATTAAAGTTGCTCATGAATTCTTTAACCTTTCAGTGAGTCCATCATTCTTGTATCCATTCTCATATTACCAGGCCACCCTGATCTTCACTGTTCACAAAATCTAATGTTAACTTTGCTGTTAATTGGCAGCCTGATCCTGGCAAAGTTTTAGGCTGAATCCCATTGTTAACACAAAAAGGTGGCTTGTGCTGACATTTCTCTCATGTATAGATCACTTGGCCATCACATGGGCATTGAGATTTCTCTCAGCACTGCTGCAGGGACTCCTGGAGGTGAAGCGAGGTGAGGTCAGGGAGGAGAGAGGTACAGTCCACAAAGGTGTGCAAGATGCTTGAACTTGTCATCACTTGAGGACTTCCTGCATATGTGAACTGACCCTGTTAAAAATACAGTGCCTCGCATGATGTTGATGTACAGAAGGGTGTTTGAGCATTTCAGGCCCAACTGATCATCAGGTCATTCACAGCATAAAAATGCACAGCCATCTCAGGGATTGTAAGGTGTTTGGGGTACAGAAATCCATATAATACTGTATGGACTCCTGCCTTTCAGTCTAATTTCCAAGATGGCTTACAGCCTGCTCTCAAACAAGCGCTTTCAAAAAATCTGTCCTTTTTCCTCCACTGAGTGACAGAGTTCTTGTCCAATCAAGTTTGTATGCTCAGGGCAGGCTGGGCACCCCCCCCCCCCAGCCCTAGGGCTTATTTGTGTGCACGGTGCAGTGGGGAAAAGGAGACTGTGGGTAACCGGACAGGCCAGAAGCTGCTGTTCCACTTCCATTCTGGTTCTGGGGCCACCAGCCTCCTCCTCCTCCTTTCAGCCAATTAGGCAATCACTTGTAGGCAAGCAGGAGCAATGCCAGCGTGAGTAGACTGTGGAGGGAACCTCTCCTCTCTCTGGTCTGTTCGCTGGAGGGCTTTTCCCAGTCAGCCGCTTGATGGCAAGCCACAGTGAAGATGTATCCAGTAGAGGTGCCGCCTGCATTGTGTCGATTCAACCAATGTGAATCGACTTGTTCTTGATAGCTCCGGCCACCTCCAAAGGTAGAATGGGCAACTGGAACTGAATTCTTTTTTTTTCCCCTAGTGCTTCATGAATACACTACAGCATAATACTCTCCCCAGTAGTTCTATCCACAGCCCTCCTTTTACAAAAATCAGCTTCCCTGGTGCCTTCCAGGGATTTTGGATTCCTGATCATTTGCTGTGTTAGATGGGACTGATCTGAATGAAGTCTGGAGGGCACCTGGAGGGCAAACTTCCGGAGGGCACCGCACCATTCCATCCCATTTGCAAATTACAAAAATGGGGAGAAGTTTGGCTGTTGGGGAATAGGTGATAACAGCAGTAGACTTCCTTCTGGAAAGCAGAGGTCACCATTTATTTAGGATTATTCCACTTAGTTGAAAACTTTAGTTCCAAAGCTTGTCGTAGTTCCTGTGCAATTTGACACTCTACTGTGGAGTAAATAAACTTCAAGAGTGCTGCTCCATCCATTTAAAATATACAGTTTTGGCAGCCTAGAAATCTAAACCATTCAACAGTGTGAATGTGTACAGAGAGGATGATGTGGGCAACGTGTAGGCCAAAACATCTGGAAGGTTCCAACTCCAATTATCCCCCCCCCCTTGGCTAAACTGGTTAGAGAACATGGAAGTTGTAGACCGAAACATCAAGAGGCCCACAAGCTGCCTAATCCAATCTAGAATATATGTAAGAACAGCACCATGGGATTACAAATGTATAGCTTCAGGAAGGTAAAATGGTGTTCCCCGAGTACCAATATAATCTCCAGGTGGCTTACATTTTATCCACACAACCACCCTCTGTGGATGGGTGTGATGGGCCAAAGTCACCCAGCGAGCCACATGGCTGAGTAAGGACGAGGAGTCAGATCGCCCGAGTCCCAGTCCCACACTCTTAACCACACTGGCATACTGCTACCTATGTAGCAATGACTAAAATGTATGAAAATGTGAGTGTGATCCTTCCGCTCACCAAATAACTTAGTATATGCACGAAGGATTTATGCTCAGTGGTTATCAGCAACATTAGCTTGTAAGGTACAGATCCGTTTCCCCCCATTCCGCTGCTGGAGGTTGCATTCAGTTGTTGACTTGGGATACCATAAATAAATAAACCTTCAGAACCACATACCTCCCAGAGTCCCTTAATATTCAGTACTAGTCCCTTCATAATCTGTGTAAGACCATCTACCTCCCCTAATTTTTTCCACCTAAACATAATTTTCTTCCTTTCCTGCATTTCCTTTTGTCTGGTTGGCCAG
Source organism: Varanus komodoensis (assembly GCF_004798865.1). Taxonomy (NCBI): domain Eukaryota; kingdom Metazoa; phylum Chordata; class Lepidosauria; order Squamata; family Varanidae; genus Varanus; species Varanus komodoensis. Next base: position 21,912,232 of record NW_025336480.1, on the reverse strand, counting down.
TAATTGACTTTGTCTTCCTTTCCTTTCTTTCCTTCCCTTTTCTCCCTTCATTTGTTTCCCTGGTTTCTGGTTGTAGCGTCTTCTCCCTGGAGTCTCAGGTTAGAAGTTTTCCCTTTTGTGAAACCATGACAGGTGCCTAATTGAATGATGAATGTCCCTTTATTACTCTGTAATTGAACTGCCAGCTTTTTGATTGGTTTGTATAGATGCGCCGCCGCTCATCAAGCACTGCAGGGGGCTTGGTGGCTGGCAGCCTGGGTCCGTACTCCATCTGTCTAATCGCATCTATCCCCACTTGCTTGGCAGAGGAAAGGGTGGGGCTGGAGGAGGAAGTTTTTGGGTGGGTGAGTGTGGGGGAGGAAAGTCATAATAAATTATGCAAATTCGGCCTCGTCCTGACAATGAGAGCATCATATTGTTACATGTGTCTCGGTGGCAAACAGGAGAAGACGTTTTTGGCGTCATGGTTGCCTGGCGTGACAGGCCCTCAATGAAGATTAATGGCCCTTACCTGACTGACAGAGAATGGGATTGTGGGGCAGAGAGGGTCATTCATCATACTCTGACAGGTGTCATTCAATCTGACTGCAGCTCCACTATTGCTCTTCCAGCAGTTCCATTTTTCTGCCGGTTAAGCAAGGAGTTTAATAACATCCCCAGAATTAAAACTCATTCTTTGTAGCAGGCCTGACAGCTGAAAATAAGAAAATCAATTCTTCACATGTTATAGCCCAGTTAACTGACTAGGGCTTTGACTTTAACTTAGATTCAGGTTGAATTTCAAGTAGGGGGTGCTTTTGGAAAGAATCATCTATTAAAATGTGCCAGAAGCATTGGCTTCATTTTTATTATTGCTGTGTGATTAAAATGCAATCCTTAAGACTATGTGCCAATGCTGTATTTGTTCATGCTCAGGCACAGCTCACAACAATTGGGCTATTCTCTTCATCGTTATTAATGATGATATTGGTCTTTCACCCTCCATTTTCAAAACTGCAGGGCAAGAACAAGATGGCCCCACATTTGAAATATTTTGTATTATGAAGCTGTTTATTTGTCCCCAGTAAGGCATACCCAATATCTCAGAATGTGTGTTGAACTGAAAACCTTGACAGCGCATTACATTTTGACAGAGGTATTAGAGTCTTAAGCATAGTTTTGGATGTTGAGTGTCTCACCTGCTAATAACTGAGCAAATCCTTGAATGACTGTTATGGCTCTAGACCATGATGGTACCATTTAAAACAGCCTGACCAGTCAATGGATACCCACCTTGGTGTGGGTTTATCAGCAATGCAAACTGTCAACACCAGAATTAGCCAATCAGCATGTTGCCCATACAGCTTCACTGTTTCATAACGTTACTGATGCTTCTAGTGCAAGTGACTGAAGGAAAGCTACTTCAGTCAGTTGGGATGCATCTTCGCTAGGAAGGATGTGTGGACTGTTAGTGATAAAAATGAGATAAGTATCTGGAACTATATTTTAATTAATTTTTATCATGAATTTCAAAAGTAAACCACTTCATTTTTTATTCTTGCAAAGCAAAAGCAAACCACTGAGAAATAAAATAAAATGTTTAAGCTTTCTTTCATGAAATGTGATTGACTCTATTACAATGAATACATATATACTATGTTCCCCTCTATATATTTATTTTTAGCAAAAAAAAAATACTGTTCTTAGGGACACTCATATGTAGATAGCCCCAGTGCTCATGTATTTGCCCATTTGTAAATTGTGCCTAAAAACTAATCATACAGAACCGAAAAGCTTCATCAAGTTCTCAGTCCATACTGTTATCAAAGTGGTCATTCCTCCTTCCATTATTGTAATATTAGTCTTTTGGCTGTGGAAAGGGCACAGAGAATCCATTTGCGTTGATAATGCATTGAGTTCAAAGAGATGGGTAATTAGGAAAAATAGGCATGTCAATAAATGCTAAAGAACTTTCCATGGCTAACTTTATTTATTTATTTTATTAAAACTTTTTTGTGCTATTTGCATTAGCCAAATGGCTCTCTGAGGGTTTACAATAAAGCTAGAAAAGGCTAAACATAAAGCTAAAAAAGCCAACATAATGAACACTACAACTCTCCCCCCCCCCATTCTCTCTCTCTCTCCCTCTTTATATATATATGGTATGGGTCATAGCACACCAGTCTCATGTTCAAGTAAATGCAAATACATAAATAAATAAATAAATAAATAAATAAATAAATAAATAAATGAGCAACGAACAATCCACAGCAACCCAATATAGTATAAATACAGCAGAAAATAGCACAAACATTTTTAACAGTTAAAACACTGGGGAAATTTAAAGATTTTAACCTGGCTCTGAAAGATGTAAAGTGTCAGTGCCAGGCACACCTCTCTGGGGAGCTGATTCCACAATCAGGGTGCCACAACCAAAAAGGCCGCTCGTCCAGTGGCCACCTTCCTTACAGCTTTTAGAGGCAGCTCCCAGAGAAGGACCCCAGTGAATTATCTTAAGGTCTGTGTAGGCATGTATAGGAGGAGATGCTCCTTCAGATATCCAGGCCAGAAACCATTTAGAGCTTTAGTGTTGTGGACTCGAGTCAAGCAACTCACCCCCAAGTTCAACTCACGTTGTGTCAGTAACTCTACTCAGACTTGACTCAGGAGCAACAAATGGGTGATTAGACTTGGGATTTCTACGTTTTTATGACCCAGTCGCTCGGAGGGCTTACTGTGTGGCAGGATATCCTGGAAGGCAGGCATGAGCACAGCAGAAGTGGCAGCAGGGAGGGAGTTTCAAGGGAGTTGGAGGAGGATGGCGATTTTGTTTGTTTAAATAAATAGTGGTTGAAGTAAAGGACTTCAATGCATCACTGAGAGAAGTGCCAACTGAGAGAAGTGCCAACAGAAACATCGGGGGGGGGTTACAATTTTCCCACACACACCCCACCACCACCTCTCTTTTTTCTGTTAAAGTCAGCTCTTGAGACGAGAAGAGACTTGAGACTCGACTCCAAAATTTCTTGCACTGACTTGAGATTTGACCTGGACTTGAAAGTAGAAACTTGAGACTTGACTTGAGACTTGGCGAAAAGGACTCAGAGACATCACCGGGGCTTTACGTGTCAATGTAAGGATATCAGAGTAGGAACAAGAAGCTGTGTAGACAATAAAGGACTGGTGTTGTATGATCTTGCCTGCCAGTCCTTGTTAGCAGCTGAGCTGCCCAATTTTGTACCAATTGAAGCTTCCAGACTGTTTCCAAGGGCAGCACATGTAAAGCGTGTTACAGTAGTCCCAATGTGAACTCACCAGGGCATGGATTACTGTTGCTAGGTTCTGCCCATCCAGGGAAGGACTTAGCTCAGCGGTCTCAAACTCAACTGACCTGGGGGCCGCTGGAAGTAGAGGCTGGGTGAGGCTGGGCCGCATCAAGTATTCCACCACCGTGGTGGTGGTGGGCCGCTCATCCCGCGGCTGGCGCAACTGGCCCGCGGGCCGCGAGTTTGAGACCCCTGACTTAGCTGATATATCAACCAACGTTGACAGGAGGGGCTCCTGGCCACAGGGCCCACCTGGCACTCCAGAGACAATTCTGGGTGGAGGGGAGTGCAACCCCTTCCAGGACAGGGCAGGTATCATCCACCTGGACAGAGGACCAAACTGCCAACATTACCTCCATCTTATCTGGATTAAGCTTCAAATTATTGGCCCTTATCCAGTCCATCATCCTGCCCAGGCACTGGTTCAGAATTCTCACTACCTCATCTAGGAGAGGTACTGCTGAGTGTCATCAGCATACTGGTGATATGTCAGCCTAAACCTCTGGATAACTTCTCCCAGCATTTTCATGTAGATGTTGGATGGAACGGAACACTGCGGAACTCCATGGCAAAGCTGCCTTGGCACAGAGCCACAATCCCCCAGCACCACCTTCTGGAATCAGCTGGTCAGGTAGGAGTAGGACCACTGCAAAGCAGTGCCTCCAACTCCCAACTCAACCAGCCTGTCCAGAAGGATACCATGGTCGACAGTATCAAAAGCTGCTGAAAGGTCCAGGAGAACTAAAAGGGATGCACTCTATCCATTCTGTATCGATAATATGTATCTGTATTATTTCCACCTGCCTAAAGGGAGCAGCTACTGGACATTGCCAAAGCACATCAGTTGTATTATGCCTCCAACAATTGGGCAATTTAAGTTAAATCTTTTTGTTGTTGTTAGTCATGAAGTTGTGTCTGACCCGACCCCATGGACAACATTCCTCCAGGCCTTCCTGTCCTCCACCATCCCCGGGAGTCCACTCAAGCTCACACCAACTGCTTCAGTGACTCCATCCAGCCACCTCATTCTCTGCCCTCCCCTTCTTCTTTTGCCATCTATTGTTCCCAGCATTAGACTCTTCTCCAGGGAGTCCTTCCTTCTCATTAGGTGGCCAAAGTATTTGAGTTTCATCTTCAGGATCTGGCCTTCTAAAGAGCAGTCAGGGTTGATCTCCTCTAGAACTGACCAGGTTGATTGCCTTGCTGTCCAAGGGACTCGCAGGAGTCTCCTCCAGCACCACAATTCAAAAGCCTCAATTCTTTGGCGCTCAGCCTTCCTTATGGTCCAACTTTCACAGGCGTAAATTGCAACTGGGAAAACCATAGCCTTGACTATATGCACTTTTGTTGGCAGGGCGATGTCTCTGCTTTTTAGTATGCTACCAAGATTTGCCATAGCTTTCCTCCCCAGGAGCAAGCATCTTTTAATTTCTTGGCTGCAGTCCCCATCTGCGGTGATCTAGGAGCCCAGGAAAATAAAATCTGTCACTACCTCCATTTCTTCCCCATTTATTTGCCAGGAAGTGAGAGGACCAGATGCCATGATCTTAGTTTTCTTAATGTTGAGTTTCAAGCCAACTTCTGCACTCTCCTCCTTCACCCGCATCAAGATGCTCTTTAGTTCCTCTTCACTTTCTGCCATTAGAGTGGTATCATCTGCATATCTGAGGTTGTTGATATTTCTCCAAGCAATCTTAATTCCAACTGGTGATTCATCCAGCCCCACCTTTCTCATGATGTGCTCTGCATATAAGTTAAATAGGCAGGGCGACAGTATACAGCCTTGCCGAACTCCTTTCTCAATTTTGAACCAGTCAGTGGTTCCGTGTCCAGTTCTCACGGTTGCTTCTTGACCTGCATATAGGTTTCTCAAGAGACAAATAAGATGGTCTGGTACTCCCATCTCTTTAAGAACTTGCTGCAATTTGTTGTGATCCACACAATCAAAGGCTTTAGCATAGTCAATGAAGCAGAAGTAGATGTTTTTCTGGAACTCCCTAGTTTTCTCCATAATCCAGCGTATGTAGGCAATTTGTTCTCTAGTTCCTCTCCGAAATTCTGCCTATACATCTGGCAGTTCTGGGTCCACATACTGCTGGAGCCTAGCTTGTAGGATTTTGAGCATAACTTTGCTAGCATGTGAAATGAGTGCAATGGTGCGGTAGTTTGAACATTGTCCTTCTTTGGGATCGGAATGTAAACTGACCTTTTCCAATCCTGTGGCCACTGTTGAGTTTTCCAAATTTGCTGGCATATTAAGTGTAGCACTTTTACTGCATCGTCTTTTAAGATTTTGAATAGCTCAGCTGGAATACTGTCCCCTCCACTAGCTTTGTTGTTCCTCAGACTTCCTAAGGGCCATTTGACTTCACATTCCAGGATGTCTGGCTCAAGGTCAGTGACCACCCCATTGTGGTTATCAGGGACGTTAAGCTCTTTCTTGTATATTTATTTATTTATTTATTTATTTATTTATAAAATTTGTATGCCATCCAATTACTAACATCTCTGGACAGCTAACAGCATAAATAAATTGACGACCCACTCTGGCTGCAATTAATAAAATACAATAATAAAACTCAATATTAAAAGGTATTAAAATATTAAATATAAAGGTCTTAACCTGGTGCTGAAAACCATATAATGACGGCACCAGGCAGACCTCTCTGGGGAGCGCATTCGATAGTCAGGGCACCACCGCAGAGAACGCCCTCCTCCGGGTACTCTGTCTCCTAACATCTTTCACAGAGGGTTAGTATAGTTCTTCTGTGTAATCTTGCCACCTCTTCTTAATCTACTCTGCCACTGTTAGGTCCCTGCCATTTTGATCCTTTATCATGCCCATCTTTGCATGAAATGTTCACTTCAAATCTCCAATTTTCTTGAAGAGATCTCTAGTCCTCCCTATTCTATTGTTTCCTTCTATTTCTTTGCACTGTTCATTTAAGAAGGCATTCTTATCTCTTCCAGCTATTCTCTGGAATTCTGCATTCAATTGGGTGTATCTTTCTCTTTCTCCCTTGCCTTTCGCTTCCCTTCTTTCCTCAGCTATTTGTAATGCTTCCTCAGACAGCCATTTTGCTTTCTTGCATTTCTTTTTCTTTGGGATGGTTTTAGTTGCTGCCTCTTGTACAATGTTGCGAACCTCCGTCCATAGTTCTTCAGACACTGTGTCTATCAGATCTAATTCCTTAAATCTATTTGTCATCTCTACTGTATATTCATCAGGGATATGATTTAGGTCATACCTGAGTGGCCTAGTGCTTTTCCCTACTTTCTTCAATTTAAGCCTAAATTTTGCAACAAGAAGCTCATGATCTGAGCCACAGTCAGCTCCTGGTCTAGTTTTTACTGACTGTATAGAGCTTCTCCATCTTTGGCTGCAGAGCACATAGTCAGTCTGATTTCTGTGTTGACCGTCTGGTGATGTGTAAAGTTGTCTCTTGCATTGTTGGAAAAGAGTGTTTGCTATGACCATCGTATTCTCTTGACAAAATTCTACCAGCCTGTGCCCTGCTTCATTTTGTACTCCAAGGCCAAACTTGCCTGTTATTCCAGTTATCTTTTGGCTTCCTACTTTAGCATTCCAATCCCCCAGGATGATAAGGACATCATTTTGGGTGTTAATTCTAGAAGGTGTTGTAGGCCTTTATAGAACCAGTCAACTTCAGCCTCTTCAGCACCAGTGGTTGGGGCATAGACTTGGACTACTGTGATGTTGAATGGTTTGCCTTGGATTTGAACTGAGATCATTCTGTCATTTTGGAGATTGTATCCCAGTACTGCTTTCCCTACTCTTTTATTGACTATGAAGGCTACTCCATTTCTTCTGAGGGATTCTTGCCCACAGTAGTATACCTGATGGTCATCTGAATTAAATTCACCCATTCCTGTCCATTTTAGTTCACTGATTCCTAAGATGTCGATATTCAGTCTTGTCATCTCTTGTTTGACCACATCCAGCTTGCCTTGATTCATGGATCTTACATTCCAGGTTCCTATGGAGTGTAGATCATTGCAGCATCGGACTCTCCTTTCACCACCAGATACATCTGCAACTGAGTGTCCTTTCGGCTTTGACACTCGCTTCATTCTTTCTGGCGCTACTAGTACTAGCCCTCTGCTCTCCCCCAGTAGCATATTGGACACCTTCCCACCTGAGGGGCTCATCTTCCGGCATCATATCTTTTTGCCTTTTGGTACTGTCCATGGGGTTTTCATGGCAAAGATACTGGAGTGGGTTGCCATTTCCTTCTCCAGTGGATCACGTTTTGTCAGAGCTCTCTGCTATGACCTGCCCATCTTGGGTGGCCCTGCATGGCATAGCTCATAGCTTCATTGAGCTATGCAAGCTCCTTCGCCATGACAAGGCAGTGATCCATGAATGAGAGTTAAACCTTTACTGAACATCAAACAACAAAGAACAACAAACTTTGCTCACTATGTTCAGGATGGGCAACAGGAAAAACCTCCTCACTGTCAGCAATACGAGAGTGGAACCAGTTTCCTAGAGAGGTGGTGGGCTCTCCCACACTAGAGACATTCAGGGTGAAACTGGAGAGTCATCTGAGTGGAATGATGTAAACTGATGACCTGCAAAAGCGGGGGCTTGGACCCAATGGCCTCTTTGCCCCTTCTGACCCTACTATTCTATGAATCTATGAAAAAGCAGGGAGAGATGAGTTTTGAAATAAATAAGAGATCATTGGTGTGTGGAATAAGTTTAAATTCTAAACAATTATGTAAAAATCTGTGAATGCTAGCATTTGGTTGGCTAGCACATGGCATGCATTTCAAACATTTATCAAATATCAGTGGTGAAAGTGGATAATCTGTCTAGTGCCTCTCTTTAGTAAGAAAAAGTCAGATGAAAAGTCACTCGACCAAACTCTAGCACTTTAATATATAATATTAATCCACTTAAACTGAAACTTCATCAACATGGACAGAACACATTTTCTGCATTTTTTTTCTGCATCCAGAGAAACAAAGGCCACTGCATCAGTTTTATCCATATTCAATGCAATCAGGTCAACAACCAAGCTGAGATTATCTGCCCCTGTCTATTTTGATAAACCCAACCTGATCCAGTTTGACTAATGTTGTAACAGTTTGTTGAAGTGTATCAGCCAAAATTGCAGTTAATATTTTAATGTCAACATTAATTAATGAAATAGGCTGGTAGTTAGCATAGTAAGTGTGATCCCTGTCAGGCTTAGGAATGAAGGCAATGCATACATGGTTAAGTGTTGATTAAAGATAACCCAGTTTGAAGATAAAGTTAATCAGACAATGAAGCTTAGAAACTTACAAAACTGGAAAATGTTTTCCACCACTCAGTTGGAAATCCATCTAGCCCATGTGATTTCCAAACTTCCTTAATAGTCATGGATTTCAAAATTTCCTCAATATGCAAAGGTTCCAAAAGAGATTCTCTCTGTAAAATATCTCAGAAGGGAAGACCAAAGAACGATTTCATATCCTGCACAAATATTCACTACCTCTACTATACTATTCAGAGCAGAATTTTTGAAACTGGGGATGAATATGGATCTTACTATGTCATCTCTGATAACCTAAGTAATATTGGGATGTTTTTGTTGAGTCAATGGGCCAAAAAACTTACTTGGGCATTCACCATTTCCCTAACATGTCCATCTTAAACAAGCTAAAGGAAATTCTACCTGCTGTGAGAGGATATTATTCAATGCATATTTGGCACCTGATAAAAATGTACAGTTGGAGAAATAGCAAACTGAGTTATGAGTTTTTTCAACCTTTCACTTGGAACTATGGAGATCAAGTAAAGTTTTAAGGTGGAGGTTATTGGTCAGGCTGCAGTGCCAAAACTGCAACTCATAAAATAAAATCATTGATCTGTTCCCAGTCTTATTCTGTAGCAACTCCCAGTGGTTCAACGTGTGTCCAGCCAACTAACCTGAAAGGCAGAAAGAAAAGATGGATCATGCAAGTAATCCAAGTTGCTGGAGAAGACCATGAAGCAAAAGACCAGAAAAAAAATGGAGCAGCTTTTCCCAACCTAGTGCCTTTTATACATGCTAGACTTCATCTCCCCTCATATTCAGCTGTTGGCCATGCTTGGATGCAGATGAAGAGAGTTGGAGGACATCATGTTGGGGAAGGCTACTATAGATGGTCGCAAACTGACTATTGTGGCATAGCCATAAATTAAGCAATGCATTAGTAGTAAAAGTCTTGTCCCAAATGCTGTGAAACTGAAAATCTTAGTCCTCTCTGCCCATCCTGATCCTTATTTTACTATCTCTTTGTGTATCTCTCTATCTATGTATCTCTCTATGTCTCTCTCTCTCTCTCTCTCTATCCTAGCTATCTATATCTAAACTGTCTGTCTGTCTATCTATCTAAGCTTGGCTATTGGGTGGCCAAGAAATAAAATAAATAATCATAAATGATTTACCTATATATTTTTTTACTGGCAGACCATCATGTTGCAAAGCAAAGTGTTCCCTTCCTACATGATATTAATTTCCAACAGGCGACTTTGCGTTTTGCCGCTCAGTGCTTCCTCTGCCTTGCACTGCAGTTCTTAAACAAGTTACTTTTCTTTCAGGCTTGCCAGTTTGCCTTCTGGGAAATGTTTTTCTTCTTTTGACCAGCCATGTCCTTACGGCAGCCAATTTCAAAATGAGCAGACGCCCTTCGTAACAGCTGTTTTGCCAGCGTTCGTGATACTCTCTCCAAATCCCAAACATGTCCAATGAGCAAAAAAGCTTGGCAACCCTCTCCCTAGCGTTTCTTTGGTCCAATGGTGTTCCTGACTCTGAGCAACACTACATGGCCCTTCTGCATAGCAGTTAGTGGCTTGTGGAATAGCCCAGGAGAGGGAAGCATCCCTCAAAGCATGTCCCCCCCCCCCCCCCCCCGCCACCTTCCTTTTAAACTTGGCAGAAACCATGTGTGTCTTTTCTCTCTACATGACTAAGTGGGTGGATCGATGGTCACAAATCCTTGGAAACATGAGGAAAAAAATGACAACCATGGTTAAAGCTGTTGCAAAATATTACTTAGTATAGTGACAGGATATTAAGTCACTTTAAACTTGGAGTTCTGCCTGGCTAGCATCAGGAAAATGATCATGTATTCGAAATAGGTAGGTCTCTCTCCAAAAGCATCAGAGTCCATTGAACCTACAGCTGCAATTGTGTTTTTGGCAATATGGAGTGCAAACTCTATTTCTTTTAATGAACAGTATTTGGTGTGGTGTCTTTATTTCCTGCAGGCTGTCATGATGAATTTATGCTGCCGAACAGCTTCTGCCTCCCATCTTTTTTATGTCAACACTCTAATCTGATGACAAACAGTTGGACTGAAATTTGAATAGACTACTATGGTAAGCACAATTTATGTTCTCTGTGGAAGCTGCTGATTGGTAAGGATTACACTGTGGACTCCTATGGAACTCAATCCTGAATCTGACTGATACGTTTGTTTTAGTGACCACTGAACTATTTTGTGGGGGGAAAGTGGTGAATTTAAGATTTACACAGAGGGGGCTGTGAAGTATGACAAAACTCCAGTTAACTCAGGTTGCAAATTGAGAAGCCTGCCCAAGAAACATGTTCATCGGGGTCCCGGAGTAAAACTAAGCACATTTCATTGGATTAGGGAAGTAAACTAGTGCTGCATACCTGTGTGTAGTGAAAGAAGATGAAGGCATAAACAGAAAATGGTGTTAAAAGCCATGTGGCGGCTCACCTGTGGCTTATGGCATCCTAAGCTCAACACCAACCGAACGGTGTGGAATCACTAGGCACTCACCTTATTGGACAGCTTGTCCGGTATCCTAGATCCTAGCCCTGTCTTTGTTTCCCAGCCCATCAGGTATGCACAGATTATTTCCTGACTGAGGTAGCTTGCCCCATGTTCTGCCCCTGCTTTACACCTGCACCTGATAGGTCTTTTTTCTCTCCAGCACCTTCCCACACCGACAGTCAGAACAATGGTGTTTCCCAGTTTCTTTGGCATGTGGGATGCCTCCTCTGACAAGCAATAAGGCAATCCTATTACTCCACAGACTCTTTGCTGTCGCCACCATGTGGCTTTCGTGGAAGGAGAGAGTGCAGGAGCAGGGGATTCAAGCGGCAGGATGGAGGGACATGGCTCGGACCTGAGAGAGGGAGGCCATCTCACTCTCAACAGCTTCTGCTAAAGCAACACATTGTTTCCAGGATTCTGACTGGGCATCTCTTTTCTTCTCTTTCAGAGCTAACCCCAGTTCTGAACTGAGCCAAAGGGCGTTCACTGAACTACACAAATGAAATCATTACAATGTAGAGAACAGAGAGAACATGTTGATAGCTATAAATTATCTCCAGCATCAAAGACAACATGACTTGGAGCACAAGTTCCTGGTACTCTTGAATGCTGGACTAGACAGGCATTCAGATGGATCCTTCCGATCAAGTCAGAAGACTGGCCTCCCCCACTCCCCTCCCCTCCCCTCCTCACTGGCAAACCAGATGGCACAGGGAAGCCTACAAGCATGGCATAAAGGAAATAATGCATAGTGCCATGTGTCCCTAGCATGGGCTTTTCAGAGGTATACTGCCTTTGAAACTGGAGGTTCCACTTATTTAGGGCAGACATTTCCATCAGTTAACTAATTCTTGCGTGAAACACTATTCTCACTCCCTTCTGATCTTATTCCTGACCAGTTCCATTGGGTGACCTCATATCCTGTCTCACTCACCCTTTTTCTAAGCTAAAAAGCCCAGAGCACTCCTCTTTGGAGTTTGTCCTGCCTCTGTATCATTTTGGCAACCTTTTCTGCACGTTTCCCAATTCTACAATAAAAAGTTAGCAGTGAGTTGGTTTGTGCATTGCACAGCACTATCAGTGTTGTTGGAATATAGTTTTGTATCGATGCACAATTATATTGGCAATGCTATTTTTGTTTCCTTTCCTAGTTATGTCTAGAAATTTGTCTTTATCGTAAGAGCTATGCACTGGGGCTATACTGTCCTTGTGCTGCCGACCACAGTGCCAAGATCTCTTTCTGGTAAGCCACCAGCAGTTCAGGCCTTAAATATACTTGCAACTGGGGGGTTGAGTTGGGGCTGCCCCAGCGTGTACCCCTTTTCATCAAAGTCCAGCTCCTTAGTCTGGAGAGACCAGTTACAGATCCAGAAGAATATTTGTCCTCTTCTGCCTTGCCTGCTAGTTTTGCTCAGGGATCTGGCTATGAATATTTCAAACTTCGAGAGAACATTGTTTGCAATTACCACCTCTGCATGCATGCATGCAGAGGCTGAGAGACCTCCCGCCCTTCATCATCATCTATTCTGGACAAACAAAACCTGCCCTAGAAAATGCTCTTCTCAGGCATGTGGGAGGCCAAGCTCGTGCCTCATCCTAGGTGTGGCACAGGCACTGATTGTCCAGAGTTCATGCACAGAACATAATGCCTGACTCTGGTGCAGCTAAGTTGTGCTTCTGAGTAGCAGAGGAGGAAGCAGCTCAGATTTGAGCAGATTCCCATTGGGGTGTGAAAAATGGCTCTGAAAAACTAACCACCGAGAGCCATTGTGGTGTGGCGGTTAGAGGGTTGGACTGAGAAGCTGGGGAAGCTGGGCTCAAGTCTCCCCTTGAGCCACTCACTCACTCTCAGCCTGGCCTACCTCCCAGAGTTGTTGTTGCAAGTATCAAAGAGAGCTATGTAAGCCACCTCGGCTTCTGCACAGGAAGAAAAAGCTGGGATATAAATGCAGTGCAATAATACTAATAATTTGCAGTAGAGGAACTATGCTCTTATACTGTTAATTTTAATTTTATATTATTATGTTTGTATCTCAGTGTATTTTTTCTATTTTTGTATTTAATGGTAATTTATTATGTTCTATTGTATTTCAATGTATTTTATTGTGTTGTAAGCCGCCCCGAGGCTTCGGCAAGGGGCGGCACAGAAATGTTATAATAATAATATAATAATAATGCTTCAATCTGAACTGGTTTGATATTTGAAATTCAGACATGTACCAGACCATCCCCGATGGAAATATTAGAGCCCTCATCTCACACAGCATCCTTGTCCCTGAATGAAGGCAAATTCCTGACGTCCAAGAAAAGATGGGAGAATGCATACCACACTCTCTGTCTTGCACAGACTCCTTCTACTGTGTCCTTCCCCGTATTCTTCTGCCTTTACTCCTGTGTCATCAGCTGAGTCCCTCCTCTTTCTTCTGTCACAGTGGAGATTTATATAAAATAGAGATCGGGACTTTTGGGTACCTCAACTGTAGAATGGCTTCCCACCCGGTGCCACTTTTTGCTCTCCAGAGACTTTAAGTATCATTTTTTCTGGTTCTGGTTTGATTTTGTGAACAACCTGGAATCCACAGTGTTGAAGTGCAGCATATATATGTTTGCAATAAAGAAATTCCTTCACGAATGCTTTTCACATCAGGATGCTGGGTATTCATCTGACCTTCCTACTCCATGATTCTGCCATAATTCATGAGTCACCCAGGAAAGCTGCATGCTGCAATAGGAACTAGAGTTAACATGGAAGAAATCCCCACTTTATTTTTTAAACCCTTGACATTTATTTCTGAATAAATTAATTGTAATAAAGCACCATGTCCATGCTGTGTATATTATATAATTCACAGTGCCATTCTAGGCTTTGAGAGAAAGCTGTTCTGTCTGCTCTCTGTGACCTGAGAAGTAAATTATAAATCCCTTTAATAAATGCATATGTTACACTGGCAACACACTGCAATGCATGTTTGTTGAATTAAGTCCCACTATTTTCAATGGGGCTTAATTCCAGGAAGCAATGTATTTTGAATGACCCAAATATTCTGGATATAGAGATAGTCATGTGTGGCAGCTGAACAATCCTCAATTAATTTTGTGGGTGTTTGTTTTGACTATCCCTCCACTTTTTGAACATTTTGTGTACGTTTGCTCTGTCTATTCCCCCCGCTTCTGGAACTTACTTTCTGTCAGCTGGAGGCATTCTTTGTCATGGTGAATGTCTAGAAAATGAGAGATACATTTGCCTAGCATTTGTCAATGCACACATGTAAGTCTAGGCATTTATCAAATTTCAGGCCTTCCTTGTAATGTGATATGTATATCTAGCCAGATACAGATTTATATGTGAATATGATTTTGTGCTTGCTTTGAAAATACAACTGGAAGCACGCACAAGGTTGTGCCAAACAGTTAGCCTCCCAAGAGAGTAAAGCAAGAGCCTAATCTCACTGCTGACATGAGTCTCAGTCTGGATTGACGGCAATCAGTTCACACAACCCCCTCCCCACCCCAGCCCCCTTCCCAGCTTTGGGGGTGCCCACTTTCCCTTTCTGACTTCACCATTCTGATGTCAACAAGGAGGATCTTGAACAACTGCAGAGGTTCTCTGTGATGCTTTATGGGGATTCACCCAAGGACCTGTGCAGCTGAGTTTTTATCCTCATGGACATAATCCAGATCAGGGGAGGAGAAAAAGTCATGTGGCATTATTCAGGGGAAATCCCTTGTGCTGTCTGGTATTTCTTCAGCACTGGTGCATTTTATACCTTCCGGTCAGAAAGAGGAACATGCTTTCCAATCAGATTGTTCTGTTCACCTGTAAATTCCAGAGAGAGAAAATGGATTGGGACATACACACACATTCCCAGATCTGTTTGACTAATGCAAGACTACGCTTGGAAGAAACAGAAGCAAGCATGGCTTTTGCTCACTTAATGTATACATGGCACATGCCCAGTCAGCAGTTTATAATTTTGTGAACTTAGATTGTACCTCCAGCTATTTTTTAAGGCTATGAAGTGGAATATTCTGAGTGTCATGGGGGAAAGCTACACTTTTCAGGTGACCTATATACTATGATATTGAGACAACATAAGATCATTGTTTCTATTTAAAATAATGAGCTTGGGAGGAAAAAAGTGTAAGCTTACAATGGTGAACTCAGAGGTTTGCCAAGTAAGACTAAAGTACAGAGGAGCCTGCTTTGTACCTTGGATGTACCACTGTGGACAATCCCACTGGATCAGATGTACCTTCTAAATGAAAAATATTCGGATTTCTCTCTCACAATTAATGGGGAGATACAATAGAAGTATCCTGTGTACAAAATATGTACAAATAGTGTTATAAATGGCCAGAACTTTACATTATGTTTACAAAATGTATAAAAGAAAACTAAAAGCTCTTACACAACAGCATTTTTTCCTTTTTCTTGTTCTTATATGGCCCAACTGTAAATTATTCCCATTGGTATAAAAGTGCTGCCACTGATAAAAGTACTGCCCATATAAGTCATAATATTTTAGCAACCATTCCCCATGTTTAATATACTATTATGTATTTTTAAGCCATTTATATAGCACTCAACATTCCAGAATTTGCAAGCAGTTTACATAAAATGCATAGAATACAATAGAAAAAACATCAAGAAAACAGCCTAAGTCGTAAATGCCTTAAAGACATTACACAGTAAATCAAAGGAAAGCCATGACCGATTGCAAGTCAAGGGAAGCCTGAATGAACAGATGCATTTGCAGGAAGCATGGGAAGCTCACACAATTTCTCTGAAATTTTGCATGTTTTAAACTAGGAGCATCTCTACAGCACATATTATTTTCATACAAATTGCTCCAAACATGGAAACACCCCTTGTAAAAATTTCTTCTGGCAGGAAAAC
Source organism: Varanus komodoensis (assembly GCF_004798865.1). Lineage (NCBI taxonomy): Eukaryota > Metazoa > Chordata > Lepidosauria > Squamata > Varanidae > Varanus > Varanus komodoensis. Next base: position 21,896,233 of record NW_025336480.1, on the reverse strand, counting down.
TGCCTCTGGAATTTTGGAATTTTGCTGGTTACTTAAACAAGGCCAACTTTTATGCTGCTTGTCATTTGAAAAGCAACTGCCTCCAAAAGCAAATTGGAGAATTAAGAGCATCACTTTTTCAGCTGAACTGGGCTGTCATGGACAGGAATTTTGGAGGGCTTTCCTTCATAGGGTTGGAGATGACTTGATGGTACCAAACACATAAAACACACTTTTGGGAAACTCCCAAACTATACCGGCTGCTTTTCCCACAAAGCTTCCTGAACTTATTCATTTGCCAGGCATGATCCCCTCAGAAGTACCATCCTTGAGAATCTCATCCACTTCTGCCAGGAAATAGAAAAAGGGAACCGTCAATGACTTCTTCTTTATTCCGTGGCAGAATTGAATGGAATTTGCAGTGTACAGAGCAGCAGCCCTTATGGTTTCCCTGCTTTATCTTACATTTGTCAGGCACAATCTCCCCATGATAGGCTACTAGGTTCATAGATGTCATTTGATTTGGACAGACAGGAAAAATGTTACAGCCTGTGACTTCTAGTGATAGTCGACGGGAGGTGTGAATATTTGATTCAGACCAGGTTGCACTGGAAGGCCTCCAAATCAGCCCAAGCTGAATTGGGCTGTTTTCCATACCTGAGAGTTGGGGGCCTGAACCAAATCTGGTGGTTGGCATGCCCTTGCCATGCTTTGGTAAATGAACTAATCCCTCTAGAAAAATTGTGGAAATGAACTCAGCCCTTAAACCCACCAACAAATCTGAAAATAAACTCTTCATTGGGCACACTTTGAACAAAGGATTGATTCAGCCAGCCTGGTCCTGAACTTTAACAATATGCAAGCTCAGATACAGGCACAAAGATTCTGAGACAATTATTGTAAGTTGCCTTGGTTGCCTCTATGGTCTGAAAGGTTGGGCAGGCTTTGAGACAGACAGACAGATGATAGATATATGGATAGAGATCGTCTGTGCATGCAACGTCCTGATCACTGACTTCACTGCACACAGGAACTCTGCCCATGTATCCCTCTTGTGCATGGAAGTATTGCATGCTTATTTTAATGGCATCTTTCAAAATACCTAAAATATTACCAAAAGCTTGTACCGAGTCTTCCCTTTCTGCTTTCATTCCCCTTTCTGACACTTCTGCTGTTTAGGCAACACTTTAGTGGTTTGCTTTCTTTCGCTAATTCTCCTATTTTCATTTCTTATGCAGACCACTGCATATCGTGACAATTTACTTATTTGTTTATTTATGGCTGTAGAGTGGATCTTCCCACATAGAGACGAGCTCTTTACTCCTTTGTATCCTTTCCCCTCCCTTTCCTATTTTCTAAAACTATAAAATCGCTAGTCAGATAGCATTTTGATTTAGACAGCTCACCTTTTTGACTGTGGAGAAAGACTGCGTTATTTATAATCAGAGGAGCCTGAGCTTTGGGGACGACAGATTGATCTGCTTTTTAGAGCGTTCACCTTTCAGACATATCCAGAATGCAAGCATTCGGATCCTCAGTGGCTTGTAAATTTCTAGAGTCAGGCTTCCTGCTGTCTGCAGAAGCAGGCTTTATCATCACTCTTATGTTACGTCCTTGATAGTGCTGGGCAGCTGGGACTCCCCTGCCTTTCATACCAATAAGGAGGTTCTAAGGTTTATGTTTGCGTTAATATGTATCTTGAGAATCACACTGGACTAACAAATACTGTGTTTTATACTTACGCATCGTGAACTTCCAAATACCAAATCTAATATACTTATGATTCCAAGCCAGACTACTTCTAACCTTCCAGCAAATGAAAAACCTTGAGGTGGATGCAAGCTAGCAAATGTCAAGTCCCAGTAAGGCTATTCTATTAGGCTAGTCTTTTCCCATAGAGAGTTTTCCATGAGCTCTGATTCTCACTTAAAATTCAGAAGTAATCCAAAAAACTCAGCAGTAATTATCGCTTGCCAACGTGCCAAGTAGGCATTGCTGTAGGCATCCAAGACTTTGGGAATGCCTCCATTTCTTATTGAACCTCAAATATTGGTTCATCAGTAAAATGGCAGAATTTAGAATCTATAGGCATATGTAGTCTAACTTCGGAACTACAATAAATACCAGTTTATTTAATGAGGATATCCAAGTCATAAGAAATGCAAATATGAAAGGGAAGTAGATACCTTAAAATTGGCTATCAGACAAACTTACTTTATCAAAAGATGGTATGAAATGACAAGGCTGTCCCTTGCAAATTTGCTAAAAATGAATTTCCAAGCAATGGAGATTTCTAGGGAGGGCATAAAAGGCTGGTTACTAGTGCCAATCATGCCCAAGAATATTTTATTAAAGAGAATAAATAAAACTGGGACCAGTCAGTCCCCAATCAGGTTAGATCTGAATCTCCTGATCCCTAGATTCCTGCCCTTCAAAACTGAAAATGTCCAGTACAGGGCAAAAAGATTCACCCTTGTGAACTCTTGTGATATAAACTAATCAATGTCTCAGAAGCAGAAGTATGATACTACAAATGCACAAATCAGCAAAACTTAAGTTCTTCCATTCTTCTTGAAGCTCATTCAGACTTGAGTGCAAATCCACTAGGTCTGAATCAAGCTTGAGTCCATCTCAGATAAGCTGTAAATGTGTAGCTATTTTCCAAACTTCTGCATCAGTTGTATGCATCTTTGAGAAGTATGCATTTTTCTCTTGCTGATTACAATCTATTTCCACTGATTTTCAAAAGTACACTTTTTATGTGCATTTTTCAAGTGCACCTTGTAAGTACCATTGTTTTACTGTACAAGCTTGGAAACTTTGGTTCAGTTGTGTGCAAGTCAGCGTTTAATCCAGAAGTTGCAAACTAGGTTAATCCTGAAGAAAAAGGATCTGGAATGCATTTATATATATATATATATATATATATATATATATATATATATATATATCCATCCCAATGTGAAAAGCTAATTAATCTGGACCCAGGACAGCTTGGGCCCTGGGTACCTGAATGATTGCCTTCACCGATACATTCTTACTGGTCTGTTAAGATCCTTCTTAAGGAGCCATCCCCTAGAGAGGTGAGAGGGATGATGGCTAGAAGAAGGGCCTTCTCGGTGGTTACACCCCACCTTTGGCATAGGCATCTTAGAGAGGTGTGCCTGGCACCATTGCTGTTGTAATTTCAGTGCCAGGTGAAGCCATGTCTCTTCTCTGGCTATTTCAATAACTGATTTTAGTGGTAACTTGATTTTAATTGACCCTATTTCTGATTTTTAGTTGATTTTCTCTTAAATTGTTTTGTTTTAATATTGATGTATTACGTTTCTACGTTTTGATTATGTTGTTCACATATTTTGAATATGTTGATTTAGTGCTCTTGGTTTAGAATGTTGTGTTGTTTAAATTGTTGAGAGCCGCACAGGTATGGGCTATTGTAATGGCACACAAATGGAATAAATAAACAAACCGGGATAGGGTAAGGAAATATAAAGCTGTGCATTTTTTCTTAACAAAGCAAAATAACAACCGAATGGGAGGAGAATGTGGAGACAAGCAACAACAGCCTGGCATGCTCTGACTGGGGAAGGGGCAACAGTCCATTACCCAGGAAGGACTAATTTGGCTGTCTGCCGACAAGGAGCTTGTGGACACTTTAAAAATGAAAGACAGAAAGCCAGGTAAGCCAGCCTAAGTGACTGTGGCCAGTACTTCACGTCACAGAGGTATCCTGAGTATGTGAGTTCTGATAGCAGAAGAATATGGGATGCATTCGTGTGATATTAGCAAACACTTAGAAAAGCTGTGGAAGGTGAAAATTGAGTGTCACCTTGTCACACAAAACCATTCAGGGACAATAAATATCACTGTTGGGAAGATTTGTTTTGAATGTTTGGATATAGATTACAGAGAGAACCTACAAATTCAGCTGAACTTGGAATTTAACAAATGAACTGCTTGTTACTCTCACTGGTATGTCATAGACTTCATAAATCCTCTCCTGGGCTTTATTTCCCTGACAAAAATGTAGATTTATCAAAGTTATTAACAAGAACAGCAAGCTGACCCACTTCTTTGCTAACTTTTTATTAGTACATAAAGGGTGTTGTGATCTTCATCTTAGGGTATCTTTGGACATTTGGGTTGCCGGTGCCTAAAAGCTTGCCAACTTCCCAGGTCTGCATTACACAGGCAATACCAGGCTCTCAGGGAGCCAGCGTTTATCCTCTCCCTTCTTCTCCCTGCACCAAACCTTGAGACTGGGAGAAGGTGATGAAGGAAAATGAAGATAAGAAACTGCTCTAGCTTCATGTTATGCTAGGATCATATCCCAAATGATACGGTTTCATGGAAAGGATAGTTCCATTCATGGATTCAGAATAAACTAGATCAACTTCCAACCTTCTCCCTCAACACTGGTTGTTTTTCTACTAGTCTGAAGAAGAGAGATTCCTTTCTCAGGATGGTTTCCCATGCAACTGAAGAAACTGCCCTTGAAAAAAATGGAAGCACAGGGTTGTACCCAAAGACATCATCCCACCAGTGGGAGGCTAATGCTGATGGAAAAGATTTCCCCTTTTCCCCGAAGACTCTCCCCATGACCAAAATATGTTCTGAGGATCATCTGGAGCAGATTGGGGGCATCCAAGGAATTTCAGGAGAGGTCCTGTCACACTTCTGCTTGTGTGAGAGTTGGATCCAACCCTGATAATTTGTGTTTGGGGCATAGAACTGCAGGAGGGGTGGCTGGAAAAGAGTTTGTGGACTCTACGTGAAGCATCCCCAGCAAGGGAAAGGATACAACCCACTCCCTTTTGGGGTTACACTCATGGATCCCATCCTTTTCTGAAGCTCGTAAAGCTGAACTGAGGAACATGTTAAGGACCTTGTTATTAGCATCATTCTTAAGTAATGCTTTCAGTCACTCATTTTGAATCCCATGTAGTGGCTAGAGTAACTTAGTGTGTGTTCCCATATGATAGCTTTTGCTCAGTTCTACATGCTGTCAGTCAAATCACACAATTAGATCGTGGCACCATGAAGAACTTGCTCCCACTTGACATTTGAGCAGCTCCGTTGCCTCTTACACTTGTTAAGGCTTCAATCCCTCACTGGTTTATCTCACATGGTTTTCCATGTTTCTGTAGATAATCACACACTTCATCTTGATCCTACTTGGCAAGCCATGGTGAACTTGTGAGTTCTGGAAGCAGCTGACTTGGAAACTATGAAGTTAGAGGAGATTTCAGTCTTAAATATTTTATCTTTCAGCCTGGAATTATTCAGTGGTTCAATGTACAACTGCTCCCCTTGGAAAGGCGGATGGCTGTGAGATAACTTCTTTCATTTGTCGCTTCCTCCAGGGGTGGAGAGAGAAACTGCTTTATAAAGGAATCACAAGCGAGGCTGTGATGATGCTTTTCAAAGCATGGTTGGATTTGAGAGTGTGTTTTCCTCCAGAGGGAGATCTTTGGGAGAGAGCAGCTGCTCTTGGCAAGTTCTTCTTTAAGAGAGCTTGTCCTGAATGGTTTTTACTAAGAAGGGGACCCTCTTCCTGAAATGGATGTCCTTGGAACCCAGCCAGAACTGACAGAGGGAGGGAGGATTTCCTGGCAGCCAGTTTCTACTGTCGTGGCTTCCTGATAGAGGAACTGGCTCGTGCCTTCAAACGAGCAGGAAACCGTGCACTTCACAGAGATGCTTCTGAGGGCCTGTGCGCAATCCTCCAGAAAAAGGCTTGCTAAAGGCGGTGCATGGTATTTACGGTGTCTAACAAGGATGCCTACCCTGTTGGATTTAGCTTGGCCTTTGTTTTTGTTGAATGTGCATTTCATTGACCCAGTGGAATAATGCATGGCAGGTCTGCTGTAATAGGCCTTGCCATCACGAAACCAAAATTGCTAACTTATCTTTATAGTGTGACCAGACCTGTACTTAAATACCCTCTCTAAAGGCTACTGATCCTTGTCATTCCTTTGAGTTAGTTGCTCGAAGAAAGATTTCCTCTGTTCTGATAGTAACAGCCAGTGCCTTGCATATATTGCTTGAGAGCTGTACTTTTTCTTGCTAACACTTCTGCAGCCTTTTTGGTTTCTAGGGAACATGCTGTTCTGTTTTTCCTTTCAAATGAGTCTTTCCAAAATTCTTTCAGTATGGGGGAAGCACATTAGAAACCGGAGCTGCTCTGCTTTGGAAAGCTCACTGACCTTGTTGATGTCACACATAGAATCTTCTCCTGAAGGTCCTGGACAGGTGGGAACAGTTGAAGCCAAAAGGGCTGCGCAGAGCAGTTGTGTGACATCACAAAGTAAGTTCCCCTGTGAGCTGTGTTTTAACTTAAAGACAAACAATAGGGCACTTCAGGTATCACGTGGCCATTTAAATATAATCTTGCAAATTGCATTTTAAACCAAGTGGGTAGAAGCAGGGGGAAGAAACTAAACCAGGCATACACATTCACTACAGAGGTAGCTATTATATGTACCCTTTGAAGAATCAAGGCAGAGAAAAGCTAGATATGTTTCACAGGGCAAAATCCCAGCCTGGCTTCTGTTTAGGTTGGGGATGCACTTTGATTCATTTGAACTTAGATCTCAAGTTCTTTCCATCCCAGATATGAAGAAATTCATGAATATCGTAAATGTCATCCCAAAAGCAAACAATTATATTACCCATCCAGGCAGGCCAAATTCAATAATTACTGATACTCAAAGGCATGTACCTGCTTGCCATATAGCTCTAAAAGAGCATGACCCTGCCAGGAAGAGAGAGAGAGAGAGAGAGACGAGAGAGAGAGAGAGAGAGAGAGAGAGAGAGAGAGACGAGAGAGAGAGAGAGAGAGAGAGAGAGAGAGAGAGAGAGAGAGAGAGAGAGAGAGGAGTGGTGGGGGGGACTCAAACACCGACTTTTAAAAGCTAAGCACCCAAAGACTTAGACTTGGATGGATGAATCCATCAGTTTCGGTTTATCCCACATTCAACATTTTTAATCTAAAGGTATTTCTGTTCCAAATGTAACAAAAATTGTGAATTGTATGTGCTCCTACAAAAAAATGAACCGATATGAAATTCTCACACATCCTCAGTTCATGTTACACTCGCAAGCAGCATCATTCAGAATTCGTCACTAAGAATTAAATGTCTGAACGCATCTGTTTGAACGGAATCAGCTGATATGCAGGTGATGTGCTGTGCATAAGATGGGGCTTCAGAAACAAAACGACCAGCTGTAACACACCCACTGTGTTTGCTTTGGGAAAATTAGGAGGTGTTTATTTGAAATGTTCCCATACCTATGCATGCATGTTCATACAAAGCCCTAAACGGCTTCGCCCTAGGATTTCTGAAGAATTCTAGCCAGACAATTTTATTTAAATGATTGTTTTAATTTGATTGTTCATATGGTTTTATTATTAAGCAAGTGTGGCTTTTATTGTTTTTATTACATTATTTTATTGATTTTTATATGTTCATATGGTATTGTTTTATTTGTTGTTGTTGAATGTAATGTAAACTTCCCAGAGAGTCTCACAATTATGGGTGCAGCATACAAGTGCTGTGAAATAATAAATAATCAAAAATAAACATACAAGGAAATTCCAAGAACATCCTCTTGTGATGTTTTCCTAGGATGTGGAGTGGAGGTAGATTGAATTTTGCAATATGATGATGTCACACCCTGAAATTTTAGATGGTACAAAGGAAGAGGTGCAGAGTAAGGTCTGAAAGCACAAACTGATACATTCTCCATGCCGAAGCTAAGCAGGTCTGAGGCTGGCCTGAGCTTGGATGGGAGACTACCTGGAAACCACAGGTAGCCACCTTGAATTCCACAATGGGAAAAAGATGGGATATAAATTTAATAAATAAATAATAAATATACTCCAGTCTCCAGTGTTGTTGTAATGGTAATGATACTGTGCTAATATTAACAAATACTACATTTACCTCATGTTTGTTCTCCTCTCAAAGGAGGGTCTATTAAAGAAAAGATTTGTTTCATCATGCAAATGACCGGCAAAGTAGATAGTGATTCATGTTATCCACGAATTGCCTATATTTTCAGTTGGGGGTTGGGCTTTCCCAATTGCAGAGCTTCGTAATTTTAAAAAAAGTGGCTCCATCTCTTAAGTATTATGTCACAGCTCATGAAAGAATATAACAAGGGATCCAAATTTATGCACTCGTATTTTTCTTCCACTAACACATGTTAAATTAGTAAGCCTTGAAGTTGTGCATACCTGATGATTAATTTGTTATTTTGTGTTTAAAAAGAAGTTCCATCATGCTAGATTTACAGCACTACAAAATTTCACAATGTTGCAATGCTGTCTTCAATTCAGCTGCTTCATATTGAAATTTCACACACAATAATTGGCTGACCTTCACAGCTATGGTAGAAACTAATTAAAGCTGTAAGGCTTTGCTAGCTATTGCTTTTGTGTGAAATGTGAAGTTTGGTGATAATGAAATATGGGGTGCAGATGTTATTGTCTCAGATAGACTATGCCTTTGGTTCACACTAATGAAGAACAGCAATTATTAAACAGGAAGTATTTTAACCATTCACTATGTGTCTTGCAAAAGTAAAATTACTTTACTCTCCATGCCTTGTCCTAACTTCTTTAAGCTATAATCAGGAAAAAGAATCCAGTGATAGTTGAGCTCTTTCAATAACAGATGGCTGTATAATTTTATTTTCAGTAGTGTTGATCATGGAACTTAGGTAATGGGAAAGAAATTGCTATACATATGTACACAGATCAATTTAGTTCGGGTTTTTTGTGGACAGAAAGCAATAAACCTATTTAATTTTTATAACAAAGAAAAAGCCAATCGTGTTAATTAACAGCACAATCTGGGAATGCCGAGAATAAGGAGATCTTTTCTCATTTTGACTTTTCAGTGGAGAAACGTGCGCATTGTGGCATGGAAACCCTGTGTTCCCAAAGGCTTGGCAGCATATTCTGGGCTGTACACCCCGTTCATATGGGAGTCACCCCTCTGTATTAGCCAAGAGGGTAGCCTACAACATTCCCTCCTCACTGTGCTTTTGCAGGTTTAGGGTAGGATTAGGCAGCAGGATGTCCTGTAGGAAAGTTTGCCTGCCGTCACCTTTCATTGGGGAACCGCAAACCAGCTCTGGGGCAATCCCAGAGTTTAGTGCCTTTATTTCTGGTCTTTCATCCATCACAGAACTCCACACCTGAGCAGCCCCGGGCCTACTTATGGTTGGCCTCATGTTCCCTGGAATGCTTTTACATGTGTGCTGCACCAAGAAGTGCATTAACTCTGTCGTGGAAAGACAGAAATTATGTGGCCATATAATAATACATTTCTGTTGACATTCTGTCCCGTTTAATTCAAGCCTGTGAGTCCTAGAACTATGGCAGCAACCATACCAGATCCCCCATGTAAACTGATCTCACAGAATATCCACAGCAACATATCGGAGTGCAGTAAAAAGTGGTACATAAAGACATATGGGGATCTGCCTTTGGAATGGCTGTGTGTCTGGCCCTCAGTTCCTGAAGGATCTGAGCAGGATCTTTTCACCTTTCACAATGCAGTTTCCAAAATAATCCTCAAGAGTGGCTGAATTTGAAGACCATCACTGGGAGGGTGCTAACAGCTGAAACAGGACCTTGCTTTTCTAGTATTCTACAGGCTGTTTTCTCACCAGCCGAATGCCCATTCAGCCATAACACTCACTGGGCAACTTTGGACGAGCCCTGTGTCCCACCAGCTCTCAGTCTTAAATTACAGGATCATTAGGATAATACAGTGGGGCTGTGGGTTATATACTGCCCTCACTCCCTTTGAGGAAAGATTGAACGAAAATATAATTTAATGGAATGTGTAATTATATCACATCTACTGCATCCATTCAGTAATAATTTACCATATCCAAAAACATCATGCCACTCTTTTACAAGGTCTCCATCAGCAGAGATCTCTCCCTCCCGGAAACACTGGGAAATGCTAGTTTCTGGAACAGGGCAGCTCAGCATAAGAGAGTTCTGCCAACCTGTCCTGTTTCTGCATATTTCAGAGCTTCATATCAGTAGCACTAGGTTTTCATCGCACATGTGATAGGTTCCACTTGTCCCACTGCAGCCAGAAAGAGGGATCCCATGAGCAAGCAGAAGCAGCTGATTCCATTGTGCAAGAGCCCATCGGAGACTGCCATAAATACTTTCTGCATTTTAATTTCATTATATAGGACCTTATCGGTTATTTACCATAGGTGGGGACCCTTTGCTATGAGATATTCACCATTTCTTTTTAAGTATAGCTGAGTTCCTTTTATTTTCTCCAAAATTCTTATCCCATCTTTCTCTGAACAGAGGTTCTGCTCTCAGAAGATACAGCCTAGACTGATACCAATATCTAACCATGTTTTAACACTGAATTGCCTCTACCTACTTCTTTCAAGCAACCAAATCTCCAAAATTAAGAGAATCACTTTGTGCAAGGAGTTCTGACAATCCTTGAGTTAAGTAATAGGGTCTTCAGAAAGCTGCATTGTGGACCTGGAGTTTAGTAACTGACACCAATAACATAACAACATTAAATCATCCATGTTTTTATAGCGGATAAGCCTTTATGCTTGTAAATATGTTAAAGGATAGCATGTAGGTGGCAGAAGAATTATGCTACAATTTTAACAGCTAATAAATCTTTATTTAAGCAGGGGACCTCTAAAATTTAATTAGGCATATAAAAGCAGAGATCATTCAGAGAGTAAAAATATTCCAGTTCTCACAAGAAAAGTCATCTGCATTCCTGAAAAATTTGAGTTTAAAAAGTACTCTTTTGTTCCCATGCCAATAGAAATAGCTCTTATGATGGAATTACAAAATTCCCCATCAGCTGAAAGTAGAGCAATGGAACAATGCCTTCCTGCTTGGCTGTCTAAGATCCTATGCATATTTTGACATGGATGGGGCCTCCTAGAAGATGTAGGATTTTCTGTCTAAACATTGTGCTCTAGGCTGCATTGCACAGAGCATGGGAAAAACCTTCTCCACGGATCATGGGTAATGGGAAAGGGAAAAAGGGGTGTATGCATGTTGTTTAAAGAGTAAATCTTTCTAACCCTGGACTCAATGGCTTAGATTCAGATTACGTTCCTCATGCTTTGCTCCCATTGAAATTAATGGGATACATCCATTCTGATAAACCTAATTCCCTTTCCCATGTGTGCATGAATGTGTGTGTGTGTGTTAAATTGTTCCTGGGAAAGGTGTTCTCTGATCCCTTAGAAAGACCAGGTGGTTTGTAATTCATTTTATATAGTTCTTGCTTTAATCATCCTGGTCACTACATTAAAAATGTTCAATAACTAGATTTTCCAGAAAATGTTCATTTGGAAAACATTTCTTATATAAATTAGGGTAATTTGCATATTTTGATTTTCATTTTAAAAACTTTTGCAGCAAAATATTCAGTTTGCACTATTTTGCAATTTTCTGATGCCAGTGCAAACTGAGTGAACAAATTTGGAATCTTTTACTTGTATTTAGTAAAGCAATATTTTAAGAAGTACCCCCTTGTTAATTTTTTGCTCCTGTATATCACAAACATTTGACTTGAAATATTTTAGGGGGGAAAAACTAAAGCACACTTAATGAAGTTTAAATGTTATACTGTGTAAGGTTTTTTATATTTGGACAAATCTGAAAACAATAACAATGGTCTTCCCTGACATCATTTAACATTTATGAAAAAATAAACATAACAAAAATACTGTTGGGACACTAAAGATGACCTTCTAGACAGAAACAAAGCCCTAGCCAGCATAGCTGACGCGGGCATTCTGGGACTGCATGCACATATCATGGCCTAAGAAAAGATAGCAATGCAACACACACACACACACAGACACACATACATGTGCATGCATCATATGTTCACAACCATCCATTTACAATGTGAAATCGTAACTTGCCTAAATACCATATTTACAACTGACATCCACTTGCTGTTAATAACAAAATGTGAAAATAAGGCACAGGAAATTTTTCCACTTAACATCACTGTTTTCAACTTTGTCAGGTTAATACTGCCTGCTAATTGAACGACCAAATGAAAAAGAGTTCTGAATATTCTCAAAAGCTACCTTTAGTTCCTGAGTGTGTAAGAAGGCAGAGGCTACATAGCTCCCACATGAGGCTACAAGCGTGGCTTGTTTTTATTGATCTTATGTAACATCTTTGTTTGTTTAGTTATAATAAAATGCTATAAATACTGGCAAGATTTAGGCTCTAGTCCTATGCATATTAATGGGGGGGAGGGTAAATTGCACTGATCAATTAAAATGTTTCTAAACTGTGCTAATTTTGAATTCAGTGTTACTCCGACAAGGAACTGTGTGCAAATGTTAAAGGTAGATTTCTGGCTGAAGCCTGTATATTTCTGAGCTTGCAGTGTGATTCACAAGCTCCACCTGAAAAAAGGATAGCACATGTACATTTGAAAATGCACTCAGACTTGTACATTTGGGAAAAATACATACAGAAATATGGATAGATTTTCAAAAGAAACAGAAGTAAAAGAAAAAAAGCAAAGCAAAGCTTGCAACCTGACCTGGACTTGAGTTGCAACAACTTTGCTGTGGAATTCAGAGGATTTCTGTGGGCTTATGTGTTGCTGATTTGCAGATTCCTAACATCTAATGCTGAACGACAGTTATCAGTGATAAAGTTAAAAGTTATCTCTGTCATAACAAACTTTACCTTTTCTTCAATATTATCAAAAGAGACTTCAGTAAACAGCCTGATGTATTTTAATTTGTTGATCAAAAGTCAAATGATTAACTAAATGTCAGTTTTGAGATGAAAGCCTTGTTGTTGTGACTTGACAAGCACATCAAGCAGAAGGGGCAAAAGTAATTTAAAAATAAGAAATGTGAGGTATCATGTAAAAGATTGATTAAGGGTGTAAAAAGGGGATCTTCATCAATTCTTTATTTTACTTATTTTATTAAAAGCTTTTCTATCCCGTCTCCTACAGAATGTCTCGGGACGGCTTACAAAAAATTCTTGATGTGATCAGTTTTATATGTCTGTTTAAAATGTTCAGATGTACTACCCTTCGTCATATTTTGTACTTGGGAAGTGTATTGAAGCATAAAGGTTAAAAATGCAACAAATCAATATCAAACAAAACTTAGCAGCAGGCAAGGTGAAGAGAGCAGTGCCTAAATGAAGACCCCTCTGGCATCAGAAGGCATTCCATAGAACCGGCGCCTCTTGGAAAGCATTCCAAGGAAGGCATTGCATGGAAAGTCCCTCTTCCTGGTTGCACAAGCTTCAAGAGGTGGAAAAGCTTTGGCTGGTGGTCTCAGAGTGCAGATAGGATGATAATCTGAAGGCTTTATATATTTATTCTTTGAAGTTTTTTTAATAGAAGAAAAAGAAAAACAAGATCTTTTTCATAAGAAGTAAAAACAGCTTTGAAAGCACTATAATTTTCATAACATGTATCAGCACCGGAGAAGGACAACTTCAGCACACACTGAATTCCATTCAGAAAAATTACTCTTTACGTGGTCCTATATTGACATGATTGTCAACACTGCCTCCAGAGCTGATCCCACACAGATGCAAATACAAATCAGGGCTAACCCCAGGTAGCTTGTCCTGGTGCCGTGATTACATAAAAAAGTGATGCCCGGTTCCAATGGAAGGAGCCTTATACTGAGCCAGAATATCCATTTGTCTTTCTTTGTTCTGTTTTGACTAAAGCAGACTGAGTTCAGCAACCAAGGTCATAAGAGGCCAACAGGCAGGCATCATGGTTTCAGTCAAGTAACTGAGCCTGCGGGCAGGAATAGTCAAACTACAAGAAGAGATAGAAACCAAGCTAAACATTTGAGCACAAATGCGATCTGGAAGCAGTGTCAAGTGGGAGTCCAAGAATCAAGAGCATGCATTTTCAAAGCAAAACCAAAAACCAAGGCACTGGAACAAAAGAACAATATTCTTTCCAGAATGGATCACGTGGAAACTGCAAGCTTTAAACAGCAGAACCTACCGAGCCCTACCTGGGGCCCAGCCACAGTCCACTAGAACTTTGTGGTCAGAACCATACTACGGACACGTCTCTCCCGAAAAGCCCTTTTCAGGAAGCAAACACTCCTTCCTGTGGGAGCCCCACTGCCCTCCCACTTGAGGTGACACCACTGTCCATGGCAGAGTCCCCTGACAGAGAGAGACCTACAGCCATCTCCCCTGAGGGTCCAGGCCCCTCCTGGTCTTTTGCCACAGATGCTTCAGTGGCATCTGTTTCTGGGAGCCTGAGTTACCCCACAAGGAGGAATCCTACAGTGGAGGCTTGGCATAGCTCAGCATCCTCAGCCTCTTGCTCTCCAGAAGTTTCAAACCACAATTCCTCCTATTCCTGACCACAACACCTGGAAGGCATCAGGTTGGGGAAGGCTGGTCTAGCTCAATATATCCTACACCAACTGGCAGCCACTCTCCAGGCTGGAGTCTCTTCCAGCACTATCTGGAGATATCAAGGACTGATGACCCAGCAATCATCTGAATGCTTACTAGGTGCTCTGACCTCACTGAGCTATGGCTTTTATTGAACAAAAGGACTTCACCAGGAAGAAATGCGTGTCTAGAATTGCTTACATGCAATTCTATTGGATCTACCTAGATCTAGTTGGATCTACCTGTGGGAGAATGCCAGCAAACCCTGCTGATCTATCCTTTTGCCAAGGAGTCCAAATATATGCCACAGCTGAGGTTGTCAGGTTTTAGGTCATGGATGATACAATTTGGTTAACGTTTGGTTAACTTTGGTTAACAAGTGAATGCATTGTATAGAAATTGTTTTCTGAGTCGGGGTAACCCATCACTCCATTTCAGAATCTCTTCATTTAATGAATTTCCCCTACAATATACGGATTTGGTTAAACAGGCATAAAACAATACTTGCGTGGGTAAAATTATACAAGTTATAATTGTACAACTTGTATTAAATTATAGAACACTTTTCTATAAGAAGATGTCTATAATTGTATAAAAAGTGTCCTATAATTGTACAAAATTATAGAACACTTTTCACCATAGTAGATACGGAAGATGACTGGGGTCACATAGCATATGGCAGAGGGCCAGTTTCCATTTCCGAACTGTGGAATGTAGAAGACTGAAACGTTCTGGCAAATTATAGGATTCATTAATGGAGGGCCTGACAGGGTCTTTAGGCATATGATCGGCCTGCCAGGCAACTGCATGCTGGATCAGTTCCTCTTTCATCAGAGCTCATTTAAATAGTCCTAGATAAGAGCATCATGAGTCGGATGGTCATGTGTTCTCTCTTATGGAACACAGTCCTCTTTGTGAAGGGTTGCCGGCGGACAGTCCTCTCTTTGGTGCCCTCTGTTTGCAGGACTGCCATGTCTGAATCCTGTTTTAAGATAGAGAACCAAAAGAAGAGAGAGAAGGGCCTTGAAGATGACCACCAATAGGCTGCACAATAGGACAGCAGACTGGACAGCCAGTCTGATCACTGCCTGCCCACTGTGGACAGATGCACTGTATTTCTGTTTCAAGTACCATGCAGATGTCTGAATTGCATCTGTAGATGTGCAGATTCGTGTCATATTGTGCCATCTTCTTTGGTGATACACATCTTCTTTTTGGGTTACCCAATAGGTGAGTATATCCTGTATTTTTCAGAAAATCTCCACCATTAGTAGTAGTCGTAATCATAATATACTTTCCTTGGTGGACTGTCTTCAGCAAACCAGTGAATAAAGAAATATAATACATAAAATAATTAGAGGACATGGTTATGGAACAGTTTGTTCCCAATAGTCTTAAACAAACTCTGCAAGGCCCTACATGTACTATGCATTTAAGCCAGATTAATAGATATTTCATCTCACTATGGAACACTGGAAGGTCTGTATTCAAAATATTCATGGAGAGTAAAAATGGTCATTTTCAGGGTACAGTCCTGTGCTGTTTAGACAGATGGCCGGCTGGGTATGCTGAGAGATGTATGACCTTTTTTCTTTTCTTTTTGGCTGAAAAATGCATAGGATGGTACCCTCAGCTAACTCTAATTCATTAAATTCTTTTGAGTACCAGTATAAAATCAATATAAGTTTGTAGTACAGATATCTCTAAGTGTCTTGATTTTCTAATCTCTTCTGTCATTCTACTCACAGAGGACTGTAAGGAAAAGTTGACAAGCAGTGTGTCACTCCATCCAGTAATATGATCCCTTTATAGCTCTGCTTTATAAACACTTCATTCCTTTCCTTCTCTCCATCAAAAGGAAAATGTTGGAGCCCCTTCCCCCTCCCCCCACAGGTTGCATGCTAGATAAATGAAGTTGGTTCTTAAAATAGAAGTCAGAGGCTAATTCTGGCCCTTATTCATTTCTTGGTAAATATATTTCACCATTCTGGTGACAATAAATGAGGGATACATTTTTAACATGGTTTCTTTATTCTTCATTGTGTTAGTTATAAATAGATGTCTAACTGGCAGCCCTATAACTGAACATTAAGGTCGTGTTTATACAGTTGAAATGTTGATTTATTTTCTGCTTAGCATGCAAAATAAACAGAATGGGGAAAATGTTTAGTATTGAAATTTCATGATCATGGGGAAGTGTCTTATGCCATTGGCAAATATATATGGCCCCTTCCCACTTTTGTTTACATCTATTCCTAGGCTCTGACACACAGCTGGGTTATATTTTATAGCAAGTTGTTCCTGTTCTTCTCGGTTTTTTCTTTTTTCTTTTAATTTTAGGAACTTGAAAGTACTTCAGCCACATCTGGAAGCAAATTTTCAATGTCAAGCTTCTCAGCAGACCATTTTGTGCAGAGAGTTTCTTTGCCGCATTTCAAGAATATTTCCCATTACACGTCAAAACCCCCCCCCCAAAAAAATACAGCTTGTACTAAATTTGTCTCTCCACTATTTTAGACTTACCTGCACTCAATTACCTTCACCCCCTTCTCCCAGGTAAATTTGTGGCAATTTCTCTTTCTTTGTTTAATATGTTAACTGTCCATCTATAAACACATCATATCCTTTTTTTAGTATGTGCATCTTCACTTCTGAGTGGAGGGGAATTCTGTAGCAAACCAAGGAATATTCTAAATAAACTCTCACAGATAGTTTGATATCTGTTTATTTAATTTCTGATGGCCCCGCTGCTTTTTGTTATTTAGCACTGTGAAGAGTTTACAATCTAGCCTCTTCTAGAATAGGAATAGCGGTGGCTTTCTGTTTCCTCCTTTGGCTTACACAGAATGCCTAACGGTGTATAAAGGCCTGGGACCTTACAGCCCAGCAGGGGGTAGCCAAGCACTGGCAACTGCTTACAAGTCAAACCTGTACTCTTCCTTTCATTGTTAAGTACTGCTACGTGGGTATGATTAGACTTAGGGTTTGATCCTATGCACATGTTCACAGAAAAAAGGCCAACAGTTCCAGCATGGGCCTATCGTCTGGGCTGGCAGTTCTTTTTTCTGTCTAAACACGCACAGGATTGTGCACGGAGTATTTTTAGTACCTTGTATTCATGGAGCTATTCTTCTCCTTCCTACTGTACAAGCTCATGCCACCAATTCCTAGGAAAAGTGTAATTTTGTTGCAACTTTCAGTGAAAATACTGGAGAGACAAGCTGTGTTTACTTAAGCAATTATATTCACAGATCAGGTCTTAGAATGATGAACGTTTGGAGATAAAAATTTGCTTGTGAAATGTTGGTGCTTCAACTGATATTTACAAAGTTATGTGTGCCCACACTTGTGCACATATGTGACTAGTATGAGCATGGGGATTAAAAGGTAGATCTCCTCTCCTCTCCTCTCCTCTCCTCTCCTCCCTTTCCTTTCCTTTCCTTTAAATCAATATACATTTTCCAAGTGAAGGAGTAGAATAGAACTGACCTAAAATTATTTTGTCAGAGTTGGAGAGCCTGCACAAATAATTTTTAAGCAGTGACAGCTTTATATTTATACCTTTAAAAAGTCCTTTTTAATCTAGCCATATGCACTAGTCATGCCTTTCTCTACATTAAATAAATGACTGTGGATATGTGTGCAGCTCTAATATTTGGACTGTAACATTTCTGGGCAGCTAATGTATTAGGCTGTTACCACCTGAAGCATAACTTTGAAGTTATGAGTTCTGATCTTCTAGTGGCCAAAGTACGTATTCAAAGACAGATCACTAAAGGTCAGTTCACACTATGGACAGACAGATCAGTATATTTTGGTCTGTGCCAATTTTGCATGTGTTCACTCATAGGTCTGTTCTATTCCTTTCTGCATTAATCTACAAATTGTTAAAAATCATATTTTAATACATTTCTCATGGAATGAACATTTGCATGCATAATCCTGGAATAAATAGGAGAGATTTGGAATAAAATCTGAAAGACTTGGAATAAAAGTCTAGGGCCAAAGTATGCAGTTTGGTCTGTGCAAATGTGTAGGAAAGAGGTGAGGAAGCAGTTCCTTAAGGACCTTCTCCTGCAGTGAGCTTATGGGCAAATTATCCTGACCAAATGTCCACAGCCCAAGCAGAGAGTCCCATCTAGATCACCACCACCCAAGCAGGACTTAAGAGTAGGCTATGATCCAGCCCTTTCCCATTCTCAAGACACAAAGAAAAGGATGGTGAAAAAACCAGTCACCAGGAAGGTGCCTTCACAGGCTTGCCAGAGAGTGCCTGATGCTCATTTCCCAAACAACCTCACCATTATAAATGGCAAGTCTCTGCTTAGGCCCTTAGCCCCATTGGGCCTCACAATACAACCCCTAGGCCATGCTGCAGGCCTTTTGAAAGCACCAGGTTATCCATCAGGCTGGAATAACACAGGGCTTTCCAACAGCATTTCTCTTGCCGCCTTGCCTCTTTATCTGGAAATACCAAGCGCTGAACTGAAATCTTCTGCATGTGAAGCAGGCGCTCTATGAACAAGTCAAGGCCCCTCTCTGGTGTAGGCCTGGCCTGTGGAAGGTGGAATGCGTGGAACCCATCCGCCCGTCACACACTGTGGCCTGCCAGGTGAGGACACCTCCTCGGTTGTGGTGGGGAGTGGGGGAGCACCACAGCTGGCTACACTCAGCTGCTTCTGCCACATGGTCCTTACTCTGGGGTCTTGGCAGTGTCTTCATATCAGGACGCCATCTCTGGCTGTGATGTCTGCCAGCTCCCTGCATCTGCCAAAGGCTGAATTTGCTTTTAAATCTTACTAAGCCAGACTATACGTGAGTGCTGTTCACCTGCAAGGCGCCTTTCCAGGCTGCTTTGCATGAGTTTCTAAAGTTTGGAGCCTAAACAAACCAGGGTGCAGCATTCCTCCAGAACTTCTCCTGGCATGCAGACCTGGAGCTCAAGTTAAGTGCCTAAAAACAAGCTAAAATCAGAAGCCTGTTGAATTCCAGATTCAATCTGGTTTGTGAAATGTGACTTGTTGACAGGCACTGAACCATAGTCATAGGCTCAGTGCCTGTCACAGGGGAATCCGGGAAAATGCCAAATACTGCTTTGTTGGATTCTGTGAAGTAGAAGTGAAAGTAAATACTCACTTACTTTGGCTTTTCAAGACAGTGGGTTTTGGGGTTTTTTTCTTTTTCTTCTTTTGGTAAGGATGGGAACCATATGAACCATCTGATGCACATTTCTCAAGCAATTATGCAAACAGGGATGCAATTAAAGTTTGAGTTTTGCATTACTCTGAACTTTGTGATGCATTTTTCAGGTGCATAAATCAAAATCAAAAACTGCATACAAAAATCAAATATGATAAAAACCTGCATACATTCAGGAATAATGCATACAAAACTATGTACTTTAGTGAAAGTAGGCCATGAAAATGCATTTATTGCTGGAAAGTGCTTGTATTAGTGAAAATTGCTGGCAAAATATATACACATTTTAATGTACAAGAAAGTGTGCATAAAAATGCTGATGAATTTGGTCCTAAAAATGGATATACATGTGATGCTGAAACTTGCACTTCAAAAATACAAAATTTATAGAAGGCAAAACAGACAGATCTGTTGATCCCTTGATTTTTGGCATAGGGTTATATGTAGCACAACTTTTCCTGGGTTGTTGCTCAGTAAAGCTTATGGCACGATATATTTGTTAACCTTCTAAGTGCCACAGCAGTCCTTGTTTTAGCCACAACAGATGGCTACCACTCTGGTTTTCTTCTGTAGATGTTTCTGTCTGCAAGGAGCCCATGCTATTATGGTTTTCTGCTGTGGTTTTACACTCTAATAGGCAAGCATCACAGCTTATCTTGCCTCCTAAATTACTTGAAAATTCAATTAAAAACTCTCCCTCCTTCAGATACAACCAACTTGCCACATTGCTAAAAAGCTGGGTAGCATTTCCCCCTCTTCTAAATTAATAACTATCATTTTCTGTGTACTCTTAACCTTGTGGCATTATGTATGATGCTACCTATTCCTGCTTTTCTTTCTCTTTCTTTCCCTTTTATCAGAACGGTGAATATCATAATTAGCAACAACAACAGAACAAGAATATCATAAAGGAACAGATAAGTATTTTGGCTTCCAAAAATTGGAAACTCTGTCTCAATTCAAATATACATCAATAATCAAGGAAGTTTAACTATGATTTGGTATGATGTCTGAATGGACAAATTATGGCCAGGAAATGTCCAGAAGGCCAGAATCTGAAACCATGGTTGGAAGTGTGTTTGCAAGCTGTAATTTGAGCTGGTTTGGCATGATGTCATAACATAAACCATATTTACAGACATTTCTTCCTTCCTAGAGGCTGCAACTGCATGGAGATCATGATCAAGTTATAAAACTGTTCTGAAAGGAAAACTTCATCAGACAAGTGGCCTTTCTAGTGTATATGTGGAAGGTCAACCATTGTTTGGCTTCTAAACTATGCTGAACACTAAACATAGTTTGGCATGTTGTCTTCGGAACACTTATTGGAAAGGACTTTAAAGTGTAATACTTAGACGCCCTGCTAGCATTTTTGTAAGCGTTAAGGTCAAACTTTTCTGCTCTTTTCTAAGATAAACTAAATTTCAATTTTGTATGATCTTTTGTAGCAGATCCCTGAAATATTGCAAAAATACTCATCCCTGAAATCTACTCAGAATTGTAAAGATAATCTTGGGAGGCATCATTATTAAAGGGGACCCACAAATTCTTCCTTTCCTTTCCTTTCCTTTCCTTTCCTTTCCTTTCCTTTCCTTAGGCAAATAATCCATGGGTGAATTTTTAATCTTGTATTCATCAGCATGAGACAGCATGAAATCTGAACTCAAAATATGTGTGGGAATTCTGTAAGCAAGATCAAGCCCACACAGGGATTTCCCATAGCATTTGAGGACTGCTACTGGAAAGTTTTGGCCTGCTTTGATTCATTGTACATCCCCCACCCCCTGTAAATTGATCCATCTTTTGAGTTAAGCTGCTGTACCCTTCTTCCATGTGCCATTTCCCATGAAGCATGGATGGCAGCATACCAGGAGAGGGCCTTCACTGTGGTGGTACCCCATATGTGGAACTCCCTGCCCCCTGGATCATTTTCCTGTACAGCAGCTGAGGACATTTTCCTTCCAATGAGCTTTTGATCTAGTTCCTGTCTAATTCAGCTGACTGACCACCAGATCGCCTCCTTGTGTGTATCTCTTGATGTGTCTTTGAAGCTGGTGGTTGTGCTTTCAAGACGGATGGTTTCAGAGTGCATAATGGTGTTTTATTGTGTAAGCTGCTTTGACCAACTCTTTTTTTAAAGGAGAAAAATGGGGTATGTAACTTTCCTGGCAATACGCCTGTGTGTGCTATGATTATCTCACTTCCCAAACTAGTAAAATGGTCTGTTCCCCAGGTTGATCACCATCTGCCAAACCATTGAAAATTACCGGATCTCTCCTCCTTACAAACTGGTGTAAGCAGAACCCGGGATAATTATATCCAATATCCTTGGAATATTGAGAAAACCCACATCTAGATTAACATCTGACTCCCGAGTCTGGTCATAGTGGTTATACAAGCTCATATCTCTCTGTGAGTTATCTAGAAAGCCTTTTGGCTAATGGGGAGGCATACAAGTTAAATAAATAAATTTCCATTAATTTTGGTACTGATGTCTAATATAAATCATGGAGTATCATAAGGTAATTTTAGCTTAATGTATTTCATTTGTCCTTGTTCCTGCACATTTGTATTTTATATGCAAAGGCCTCCAGCTGATATAAATAAAACTTAACGGATTTGCTATGATCAGAATCACACAACTGGAACACCCACGTACCCCAACACATACTCACAGTCCTCAGCATCTCCCTCGCCTGTCTATGACTGAAGCAGTTCCATCTGAGATTGGGTTTTGGACCCATTAACTTCATACCAAAGTTTGACTCCAGGAGTGCAGAAAGCAAATGGCTTCCACTGTACCTTTCCTGGAAAACTTTACATTTCGACTCCATACCCATTCTCTGACATGCATCAAAGACCCCTGAAAGGGCATGTTATTTATTTGATTCTTTTAAAGTAAGTCTCATCTCAGCCAAAGGCTCTTTGAGAAGCTTATAATTGCTGTGAATCACTGAAAGAGCTTTAACTAGTGGGCAGCATAGAAAAGAAATTAATCACATCATCATCACCAACAGCAAAACAAGGCAGCCCCTGCCTGCAAAGCTTGCAGTCTTGAGAGTATTACACGCATGGAAAAAGAAAAGACAGGGGAATGGGGAAAAGCAAAGAGCAGGCTTGGTGGAAGGGTCCAGTTTCTGGCTTTCCTCTCCCTCAGCAGAACCTGATGGGATGGTACTGCAAACACTGGAGGGACCAGCATGGCTGCTCCTCTATGTGGGAATCCCATATAATTGGTCAAGCATTATTTTTCTTTTTAGAATTGTGCTGAGGTGCAGTTGGAAGTGAGTCTGGCCAAGCAGGCAGAGCTAGGCAGAGGGGCAGGTAAGGAGATGTTTGGGGGCCTACATGAGGCCCTCCCTTGGACTCTTCTCTGCCCAAACAGGTCTCGTTCCAGCAGGAAGCTTTTTGTACTAGCTCACTGTGGACCCAGCTCCTCTCTGGGAAGTGGGGAAGTCACTGTTGTGAACAACCAAGTCTTTCTTGCTGGCAACAATGGCTAGGCCATTTTCCAGATGACCCTGCCCAGTTTGTGCGTGGAGCGGTGGTGGTGATGTGTTTAGGGGTTTAGGGTTGATTTAGAATTTGGATCAGTAGGATTGCACCCTGTTTCTCTCTGGGAGCTTAACAGAGTTTACTCTCCGTGTTTGTTCATATGTCTTCCATTCAGAGTTCGGCATACATGTTACTTAAGCTTAATAAAATGTTTGGCCTGCCAGAATGGGAGATAAAATGAATGTGCTTTACATGCACAGTGTGTGTGCAGTATATTATATATAATATTCCAAATGAAAGTTTGTGGTAACATTCAAATGAGCAATTATTTACTGTTTTGTTAAATGCTGACACGTATGACAGCAATCATATATTACTATAAATAGTTTTCTGTTAAGAATGGCTCATTAGTTGTACAGGGCTCTGTTCATTTTAAGGTTCAGATTTGCAATCTCTTCTGATTTTTTTCCCCCTGTTTAATTTTTGGCAGCAGGCCAATTGTAGATATGCATAATATTTCACTGTTAAACCTTGCAAACAGAATATCCTGCTGTGCTAAAGAAAACATTATGTTTCTTACCACATGAAAACAATCCATCACTTTTCAATCAGCCCCCAAAAAAGAAAGGAAGAAAAAGAAAGCCACAACCTCTACCTGTTTTTTCCATCAGACTCTAGAAAAATTAATAGCTCTGATGTGAAAGGTGGACTCTTCGTACAAGATCCATTAAAGTACAAGCTAATCATAATGCACCTAACATCTGATTTGCTGAGCAACGTGAAACCAGAAAAAAGTGTGCTGTGTAAGGAGGCCATACGGAATCCTTTATGGCTTCGTCTGCATGTGTTTGTCTCTTGTTTTAAATATTTCATGTAAATTAAAAGCATAAACATAAGGCTGCATCTCTGTTGCAGCTACTTCCTCCCCGTGCCAATGGCAAAGCTCCCATTGATTAAGAGCTGGATGATGCCCATAATGTACAGTATGGCACATGGGAAGAGTTATTTTTATATCCAATATAAATGCATATGTCACCCCTTTCGTTCGCTCTCCCCCACTATCTCTCCTGTCCCCAGGTTCTCCCTGAGTTATTTTTGACACTCATTTTAAAGATGGCTCATTTTCACTGGGATATTTTTTCCTCATTATTGAAGCACTTTAAAAATCCTAGATGCCCTGCTGTTCCGACTTGGGATGTTTTTGGTGCAGGTGATGAAAACAAACAGGGAAGGATTCTTGCATATATTTTTGGGTGTGAGAAGCCATTTTGCAAACAAAAAGCCCACACACGCTAATCGAAATGTGATGATCTCACTTTTGATTTTGCCAAGCATGGATAATCCTCACTTTCTTGTTAGTGTAACTGAAAAATATTGCTCAAAACATTGAGAAGTGTAGCACAGCACGTACCAAAACATTCGGAGTACTGCTGGGCCAAAAAGAAGAAGGAAAAACCCGTTGGGAAATGCCCAGCCTCCCTTTTCATCACAGCTTGGCAAAAGGGTGCAAGCTTGTTTATGAAGAGGTGGATGTTTCGGGGAAGAAGATACTTGCTTAAGCAATGGGGGTAATGCTCCTTTGCCTTAGATAATTAACCTCTTGAAATTCCTCTGCAGGGCAGAGAAATGGCAACTGCAGACTTAGAGTGGCTGCTATGCACTGCATGGCCACATCTTCGAAACAAACAAAACGCAGAAAAAGATGGAAGAGGACACATGCAGAATCATGAGCTATTAGAACTAAGTGACCATGTACATTGCCAGAAAGGAAAGAAAATGCATCACCCCCAAAGAGGGCACAATTTTGTATATGCTGACTTCTTGCATCAATCCAAATTTAGAAATAATTATTGTTATTTACCTAGAATTACAGTAGAGTTCACCATAAAGGGGGAGATTAATCATGCTGACTGTAGGCCTGTTCTAGCCTCTAACAGTTGAACAGGAGGCTCTTGGCCTCCTTCCTTATGGTTCTCCATCTTGATGGGGAACTGGGCCAGTATGGATGGAGAGTCCCTTCAAACACTTTCAGCTAGACAGTCCTGCAAATTATTTGTTATTTATTTAATTAAAAATTTTATATGCCGTCCCTTATGTATAACATCTCAGGATGGCTTACAATCATTAAAATCAAATACACTAAAACAATCTCTAACAAGAATAAATAATATATAGCAAAAAATGAATTAAATAAAAAGTGACTGTACATTAAAATACTAACTTTTAAAGTAGTGGTTAAATAAAAAGGTTTTGACCTGGCACCAAAAAAAGTATAAGCTCGGCGCCAGGCAAACCTCTCCAGGGAGCGCATTCCATAATCTGGGTGCCACCGCCGAAAAGGCCCTGCTCCGAGTAGGGACCGCTCTCTCAAAGGGGACGTGTGTCTGTCCTTCTTCACATGTTATGTTTGCTGAAGGAAACTTTGCTAGAGCTGCTGCAAGCATGAATGTCCCATGAGGCATGCGAATTCCCTGATGCCTGCATCACATTGCTGACCTTTCCAAGTGGCTATAGGAGTATTGTCTTGGCTTGTTGGCCACCTGAAAATGTACGTCCTGCAGACCTCAGCAAATCCATGGGGGAAAAGTTGAGATTACTCCTTGCCTTCAGTTATGGCTATTTTTTATCTGAATATCAGGCATTAACTAATGGGTTACTGAATGTAATGAAGCAAATGCATTTTGTGTACTTTATGTTCTAATCTAAGTAAAATAGCTGAAATGTTTTTTTCAAGTTGTTAAAACTGACAGGCAAGGTCACAATTGCTTTCATGTGTGATGTGGTCGGGCCTAGTGAAGAACTGTGTCACAACCTCTGCAGGCTGATAAAAGAGTGTCCAGTTGTGTGAGTAGAAAAGCATCTACAAAAGCCTGAGAGTAGAGTCGTGTTCATAGCATGACTGTAAGCAAACCAACAAGACATATGATGACAGTATATAACAGACTATTTTTTAAAAAAAATATTTGAATATTTGATCACCTTTTTTTCTTCAGTTAGGTCAACAAGAGTTTATTAGTTGGGGGGAAAAGAGCTTTTGGCAGAATTGTTGAAAGTTATGTCCCATGTCCAAGTGAGATATTACCTAGATAATAATGAGCATATTTCTGTGTTCATATGTTTTAGTTAAATTATACTTTGGTGTTACAAGAATAACTCTAGCCTTCTTCAGGCTTGCACACTCCCTCCCCTTGCAATGTAATCAGCAGTTTGAGGCTTCCTTATCTCTTCCTCCTCCTTAGGTAACTTAGTGTGTCATCCAGTCACTCAAATGGGGGTAATCTTAACTATGGCCAATGAAAATAAGCTGGCTCAGAAACCGTGAGAGAAAATCCCAAGTCAGAACAGAGAAAATTCCCAACATCCCAAGTCAGAACAAAGAAAAAAATCTGTTCTTCTGATGGCAGAATAGCATCTATAGGCAGAGCCAAACGCCCATCTACCCTGGACATTTTCAGGAGCTTCTGCAGCAGATTTGGGGGGAGGCATGTATGGTGTGGAGGAGGGAGGAGAGGATGGGGAAAGCACCCATATTGCTTGAACCCCGCTTGTTATTTACGAATCACAGTGAAGATTAACCACAGTTTGGGTTCAGGTGGCATAGCAAGCTATGGTTAAAGAAAAATGGAAATGCAAGCTTTTGACCAGAGGAGGAGGGGAACACATGGTCTCAGATGGGAAATTAGGCTTGTTCTTGTTATGATTTGGAATTGCACCTGACCCAGTCTGTCCTGTTCGGATGGGGCATCTATGAAATCTTCCCTATTGTTCATTCAGATATTTTTGCCTCGCAAAAAGAGCGATACAGGCCTGGACCATTTATCTGCAGCGCAGGATGTGTAGTTGCTCATAACAGTAGGAAGTGTGGGAATCTTTAGCTGAAGTGGGCAACGCTCTAGTGAAAAGCGCTCAGCGGCTCACCAGCGCAGTTGCAAGGGCAGCAGCCCTTGCTTTTCTGGTTGCTCTCTGTCCAAACGTTGCTGACCAGCTCGCTGTCTTGCGCAGAGCTGGCCTTTTGCATTGTGTGCTGTCGGCTCCCTTCCAGAGCATATTGCACTTAATGCTGCCTTTTCCCCTCTTCGCCTGATGGATCTATAATAATTATTTGGAATCCTGTTGCGTGATTTGGACCGTGTGTTTGAAAATACATGATTTTCCCTCTGGAATCTACAACCCATGGATTTTTATATTCCCAGACGACTAGACACAGTTCCTAACAAAGTGACATTGTCCATCCTAATCATGTATTTTACCACTGGGAAGGAATATGCTGTGGCTACAATTAAAACTGCTTGTTTATTCCTCTAAGCTGCAAATGTTCATTAACATGCAATCATTTACTGAAGTTTTTTTTTTAACTTACTTACTCTGTTTTGCTTACCCTTGCAGTGCAGAGGCACAAACTATTACAAACCAAGATATCAAACGAAAGGCATCAAAACAGGGGATTAAACTCTGAATACAACTATAAAAGCCACACGAGGTAATTTATGGTATTAAATAGCAGAATTGTTGCATTTTCCCCTGATTGCTTAGTAGGCTTTCTTATGTTTTCTAGTGCTCTGTTACCCTTTTTAATCTATGTGACATCTTGCACTGGTATTATACATGAAATAACAATAATGACTCCATCTCTTTCACAAGGTGGAATGGTTAATTTAGAGATCAGTAGCATATATGCTTGGCTAATGTTATATTTTATAACCTTGTGGTTATCAGATTTTGGTTTCATCTGGCATTTTGTTCCTTGTTCATCCAACTGTGTGAGCTCCTTCTGTCTGTGAATTATTGGTTGCTAGGTTTTGTTGTTTTCCATTAATTAACCAGCCAATTAATCCTCTGGAATTAATTTTGAATTATTGGATTTCAAGCCCAAGTCTTTGGGCCACATACCTACCTACTTTATTATGTGCAGACCAGATATTGTCCTGCCACTGAAGGATCTGTAATCTTTCATTCTATTTTTAAATGACCTATAAATGGATATTTTGTCACTGATGGAATTGTCATATAAGACCTTCTCTTGTATTCAAGAACTCTATGTCCCTCCCTTGCTTATGAAGTTATGACTTCCAGGAATGAAGGAGTTATAACACAAAAAAGTTCCATATTCCTTTGCAACAGAGACACAGTTCACACATTCCAGTGCTGCAATCTAGCATATTGTAACTGAATTCCAAGAACTGAGAAGTGATTAAGGATGCCTGTGTCTACCAGAAGTTGTTTTCAGTTCATATACGTTTCCTTCTCAAACTTAGTCGGTTGTCTTGATCAGTAATTAATGGCTGGATGTCAGGAGTATCCCCACATATCATTGCTGATTATTGTAATTTATTCTTTACAACCTTATTTCCTGCTATATCTGTCATAAGTTTTCAGCCTTCATGAGGGTTTAATAATTTGGACTATCAATCTGGATTCTTGTTTATGATTTAAAAAAAAAATTCCCTCAGCTTTTTTGCGTCGCCTTGGGATCATTGTCGGGGCCCTGAGACAAACTATAAATGTTTTATTTAAAGTGGTTGCCCCATTCTTAATGCACTGTTATGGTACACAGCAATTTACAGGGCCACATTGCTGAATGAAGGGCCCTACTTTAAGGAGCTTACAATCTAAGGTTTCGCTGTGAGAGAGACAGAATGGTTTGCATGATGAGAGAACAGTGCTTTTGGTAGCAGACTGCTAGAAAGAAGTAAGAAGTTTGAGTTGTAAGAAAAAATAGCTAGCCACAAAAAGACAGGCATGGTCAAGGCAGGAGTCAATGACTAGAAGGTATCACTAGAGGTTTAATCAAGGGACTCTTCATATAACTGAAAATACTGGTTGTGTAAGATGAATTTGCCTTCCAAGACTTTACAATCATGCTTTTACACTGTCACTGAAGTTTTGTGATGCTAGCCATTCCACCTAGGTCCAGCTAGGCAGGCAAAGTTGCAAGGCCTCCATGCAGAGATGAGATGATATTGTTGTAGACCTGGAAAGAATGAAAACAGAACCCAACTCCAGGTGTTTAAAAGCTGTTCTATAATCTTCTTGATTAAACACGACTTCTGGAGGGAAGCCAACAGGTGCTCAGGAACATCTGGTTTGGGAGAATTCATCATGGGGATGATAATCTAAATATTCTTTGTCCTTAGTATGAAGATAAAACTGACATTTACAAAACTAACCAAGATACAGAACAATTAGTGTGAATGAATATAATATGCTGAAAAAAGTAAGCAGACAATACGATATGCAAAACAGGATTTTGTGAATCATAATATTAAGATCAACTATAAAGAAAAATTATTTAAATACATCAGAAGCAGCAAAGCACCTAGCCAGGCAATTGATAATAAAAGAGCAGAAGAAATAGGAAAGATGAGGAGGGAATTTCAGAGAACTGAATGGTTTGCATCTGTCTTTGTTGCAGAAGAGAAAGGGCAGATACCTGTGGCTGAATGCACGTTCTCAGGTTGAGGAACTGAGACAAAAGTGGTGGGGCGAAGTGATGTGTAGACCTTATGAGCAAATTGAAAGCTAACCAGTCACTGGGTTCATTTTATCCATCTTTTCATTTCAGAAGGGCAATCCTATGTATGAAAAATGTCCTCTAACTGCTGGCATTCTCTGGTCAGCATGGGTGGTTGAGGGATGTCAGGAATTACCACACTTCTTTTGTCTAAACACACAAAGCATCACACCCTAAAGAACTTCAACATGAAACTGCTGATCTTCTAAAACAATACTAACACATCTCTGAGTTTAGCCTCTGTACAGAGGACTGGAGAGTGGCCAAGGGATACAGGAAATTACAGGCCAGTTAGCTTAACATCTGTTTTAGGTAAATTGGTGAGAAGTGTTATTAAAGATAAAATCATCAAGCATATAGAAGGGCATGTCTTGCTGGAAAAGAATTGATATGACTCCTGCAAATTTAAATCCTTTAGACATCATTGGGAGTGTTAAAAAGCAAATGGAGAAGGGTGATCTGGAAGATGTTATTTACTTAGTCTTCCAAAAGGCTTTTGACAAAGTCCTTCGCCAAAAACTCCTGAGCAAACCATAGCAGGTCTTCTTATGCACTGGTGACTGATTAAAAAAAATAGAAAGCAGACAGTAAGAATAAATGACAAATTCTTGCAAGGGAGGGATGCAAAGCACATGAGGATCTGCACTGGAACCAGTGCCAGTGTGCTTTAGTGTATCAGAACAGCAATTGCCATTTTAATGCCCATCCCTTCAGAATGGAAATGTCACATTTCCTGAGTCCAAGACTAGCAGTTCCAGGTTCAAGGATCCATGGGTCTCAAGGAAGTTAGCATGAACAGAGGTCAGGCAAAAGGCAAGGTCTCAAGTAGCAAGGTTCTGGGTCAACGTAGCAGGCAAGGGGCAGGCAGGAGCAGGAACAGAGTTCAGTCCTGAAGCAGTAACATCATGAATCGATCAAGGAAAGGGCCTGGAGATGAGGAAGGGGAAGCTGGGTTCAGAAGGGTCTGGCCAGCCTTGTTTCCTGCAGTTTCCCACACTTTGCACTGCTGTTTTTAAGCAGAAGCTGCCAGACTCCAGCTGAAAAGCTCTTCCCCATAAACATGCCTCTTGCACGTGAGGAGAAGCTTTCTCACAGGGAGGCTTCTGGTGTAGCCTAGCAATTCTTCAGAGTTTATGTCTCTTCAGGTGGCATCTCTCCAGACGGTTTTCTCTATCTCCACCTCTGAGGCAGTATCCCTGTTATCCACAGTGATGCCCTCATGGTAGTCATCCCTCAGGTCCCAGCCACTCCTGGTTGACTGGCAGATTCTGAGCATATCTGACTACAGGTGTTTCATGGTCCTCCATCTCTTTCTCCTCCAAGGAGTCCTCCAACAGGAGCATGATTTCATTTTGAGCACCCTAAATTGTTTGGTGGCATCAGCCAACTTGGCTACCTCACTGCTCACCCCTACATCCATGCCACTTATGAGCAAGTTGAACATCACTGGGCCAAAAAAAACCCCTTGTGGAACTCCAGTGTTTTCACCCAAGATGGGTAAATTAGAGTTGTGTGTCTGTGTGTGAATTTGTGTAATTAGAATATAAGCAAATCTATGGGATAGCGTTATAAGCTGCAGTCCTGCGCTTTACCAAAAGAGGTGTGAGAGCTGCTGCAATCTATCCCTTTCTAGTAATGCCATAAAAATCTGATCAGATGCAAGGCCTAGCAACATGGTTACTTCCAGTGTCACTGCGACTGCCACTAGTGTGGAAGTAATCACCTCATTGGTTCTACCCTGATGACTCACTTTTTTGCATTTTACTTCAAAAATCTAGGAGCAGTCTTGCTGCTACTGCTGATAGTTGCATAAAATCCAACTAAAGTGAGCTATAGAAAAGAAAAGGTTGCAGTAGATGAGGAGCTACATTTTATTTTCCAAGACTAGAAACAAGGAAAATGTGAAGGTTCCACAGTACTGTTTGCTAGCACTGAACTAAAGTATTTGGCTCAGATATTTTTGGATAGTTTTGAGCAGTAAAGGTGTGAGAAAATGGGAGTCAAAGACTCCTTCAGTTTGCCTTTCTTCTGAGTCATAAAATAACCCAGTGGGAACAAATACTGCAGTATAATGTAGTAGATTACAGTACTGTACATTGTACCACATTGCATTATAATTATTATAACATGAATTAGAATGCAGAGTTGTAAATACTGAGCCATCCTGTGGCTGATACCAGCTTTGCCACTTTCTGAAGTGGAGGCCAGGTTTTTTAAAAAGAAAGAAAAATGAGAGACCCTCTGCCCTTTCTTCTCGTAATGGTAAGTCTGCTCCTTGACAATTAACAGAGTTTGCCCTTTGACTGGAGGTTGCTGAAAAATGCCTTCTTTTTTGCAAGGGAGACAAATAGCCTTGCAGAATTTGGGAGGACATTCCATCCTGCTCTGTATTTTACTGCAAGAGGTTCTATTATTTTCTAGATGCAGAAATGATGCCTGAAAGCCATTGGTCTAAAGCAAATGGGAGATGAAAGTAGGAAAAGGAAAACTTCATCCCAAGGAAAAAATCAATAGGTGCATATAGTGATAGAGAACTGATCATTTTTTCTCTGTGACTTTTTGCATTGCTCTCTGGGGACAAGATTGCTGATCTCCACAGTGAACTTGATGCTGTTGTGAGTGCAGTGGCAGCACTCTTGATTTTGGGGGATCCATTTGAATTGATGGGATTTCGTGGGATCGGTTTTGTGGGATCTAGCTGCCTAGAGTCCCAATCTCTGGGAACAGGCAGGAAAAATGATGATGATGATGATGATGATGATGATGATGATGCAATTTATTTTGACTCACAAATGTGGACAAGGTGCTTTGCAGCAATGTTACCACATGCTCTCTTGATCCTTGCTCTTCCCGACTTATGGAAGCTGGCGGAGGGGGATCTAACTGAGTGGATCCAGGCAGCAGTAAGCACATCATTGCAGGGTGGGGTGTTTCCTGCTGTCCTCAAGGAGACAATGGTGCAACCACTCCTGAAAAAAAGAGAAAAAACCCACCCTGGACCTGAATGTATGTGATAACCACCTTCCGGTAACAAATATCTGCTGTTTAGGGAAACTGCTTATGAGGGTGGTGGCAGAGCAACTGCAGGCACTCTTGGAGGATGCCAAGTTTCTACACCTGTTTCACTCCAGACTTCAACCTGCTTCTGGGATGGTACCAGTCTTGGCTACCCTGATGGATGATCAGAGAGCGATTTTGGCTTTTTATCTCCAGTTTTTATTTATTATTGAGCTTAGTACACTCCCGGATCACCTCCATGGGGCACGGTGGCAGTGGTTCTGCTTTCCCTGCATGGTCAATTCCAGGGATGAGCATTGGGTGCAGCCCTGACAAGGGGGCTGTGGAGTTCTGCAGATACAGAGCTACTGGGAGCAGTCATTCGGGAAGTTGGAGCCAGGTGCCAGCTGTATGCTGATGACATATGGCTCTGTCTCCAATATAGGAGAGACTGAGCAAGTCCTCGATCAGCGTCCGGGCTGGATAAGGGCCAATAAACTGAGGCTGAGTCGTGGAAAGACAGAAGTCCCATTTTAACCGCTCACCACTCTGCCTGAATGTGGAATACTATAGAAATATAGTATTTCTATATATTATATATATCATCTATGTGTTAAACTCCTTCCCATTTCTGTTAAGAAATACCAATCTGCTAGGAAATGTACTTGTGAAGAGCGCTTTAAGGGGAGAGGGTTAGGAACAATGATGATGTAATGGTAACTTTATATTCTGAGCTCTCATCACCTACCTACTGTTTTTATGATCTAGAAACCACAATATTTTGTTTATGATGGTAATAATGCATTGTGCAGCAATAACACAGCAGAAGGTTTTCAAATTACTGAACTAAAGCATTGAAGATGGTGCTCAGGACTCAGATTAAGGGGTAATGGTGGTAATGCAATTCCCCTTGGCAAAGTGGTGCAATTAGTTTGATAAATAAAAGGAGAGCAATTAGATTAATAAATAAAGAGGATCGCCTTCTTAAACAGTTGTTTCTAGTCAGTTCTTATTAAACAGGGTCTACAGAGGAATCGCATGAGTTTGTAGGGAATTCTAGCCCTCTGTGTCATGTACTATAAATACACACAAAGGTCTTACTTTAAATTCAAGTGGTGGTTTTACATTGCGTTAGTTTTATATGTTATTTTACTTGGGGTCCACCCCCACACCTCAAGGGCTCAGGCAGGTACCAGCAGGTGGATATAAACAAACGGGCAGCTCCCTGGTTCCCTAGAGCTCAGCCATATCACGTGGAAGAGATCTGCATTGCTAGCACTCCAGCTGGGGAGTGGCATCCGAAGCAGGAACCCCACTCAGCGGGCACTTGAAGGAGCACCATGGAAAAAGGATAAATAGTGAGACTGGATGATGCACAAGGAAGGAGGCAGTTGCTGTAGGGAGTACTTTAAAGGGAGAGGGCTGTGGACATTGGCTTGAACTCAGCAGTACCTCTACAGACACTGTTTAATAAGGACTGCCCAGAAACAACCGCTTAAGAAGGCAATCCTTCTTATTGGAGTGTATCAGGTTTTACCACCCCAACAGAATTGAAATTCTCGCCCTGGTGAGATTATAGCAAGGGGGTTACGAAATGGTGATCCACATGGAAGGTTACTCCAGACAACACCAAGCTGGAGGGAGGGAAAGCGCTCCACTAAAGGAAGCAATTCCAATCAGCTAGTTTAATTGATGGCCTATGAACAGCTTTTTTAAAAATATCGACGTGTGGATGAAGCAAGGAGAGAAAGTTACGGTTGAAAAAGAGCATCAGAATTGCAAAAGGGATGAAATATAGTATCTTAGGGGCCAAAGAAGAGTGGCCATAATCTTAAGAAGAGGTGCTGGTTCCAGTGTTCAGCTGAGTTCTTTCTAATCTGTGGCATTAGCAAGAAATTATGCTGCCATTGCTACCAACTCTGCATAGTTGTTGAAAAGAAATATAATGGAAAAATGCTATTTTAGTAACAAACGCATGCACAAAATTGAGTTCAGAAGTAAAGACTGAAAGATTCTTAGTAATTGCAATCAGAACATATAATAAACAAAAAGTCTTTTTGGGATGGTGGCTGCCTTCATCCTGCCCCCACTGTTATATATCACCCTTCTGTCAGGAAGAACTGAACATTATTTCTCTGGTAGAATGTCTGCATTTTTCCTTATGTTTTCAAATCCTTGACCCCTTTTGTAAATTGATCCTACACACACCAGCTTCACGCATGGACCATGCACTGCATTGTCTTGAAATAATCAAATTTTGAGTGGTAAATTGTGCATTTAAAGGAAGGCTTTAAGCTTAAGAATGAGAAAGGAGATTTTTAAAAGGTTAAAACAGCCAGTCTCTCAGTCCTACAGATTTTCTTCTCAGGGGCTCGTCCATTTTATTGTTGGCTTCTCTTGCATTGCAGTTGTTTACTGACACTGTTCATTTACATCATTTTGGTAACTTGGTAGAAAAATGAGTTATGCATATTTTTAAAAAATGATATATATGCAAGTAATTATCTTGGAGTTAAAATAAATATTTACATAATAAAAAGCCACAAGATGGACACTTGGGTTTTGACAATTAACTACAAAATATCTTTTATGCTATTTTCAATCTATAAGAAGTATAGGTTTGCTCCTTTCATTCTGTTATGCCTCCCTTAGCTATTCTTTCTAGAAGTCTAGAAAGAAGTGGGTGTCATTAAGTTAAAATTAGGGGTGAGTCAGAGGGACTCTTGGACTTTTTTTGAAGGGCGGCCTTCTTCTCATGGGCACTGATTCTGTTGAGCGACAGAAAAGGCATTTTTAATGGAAGTATGATATGAATATTGTTACAAATTCCAAGGAATGTCTGCACGAAATAACTGCCTGTTTCAGTTTAGGGGATGAAAATATACCTTTTGAGGAGGAGCAAAACATTCCCCAGAACACTGTCGAGTCTCACCTTTTAAATTCTGGACCGCTGTTGTTTCTTTTCAACTCATCCTTTTTATTGGCACACCATGTTGTTTTCAACTGGGACTTCTTTTTGCTTTCACATAGTGATTCAAGCCAGTCAGGAATCATGTCATGACCATGTTTGTTGTGTTTCCTGGACTCACCCCACACTCCAGCACAGAGGAGGGCATGCATGGGGAGGAGGTGGTCCTCACAGAAGTACCATCCCTCACCCAAAGCCAGAGGACATCGCTGAATCGGGCTCTTCAGGTTCAGAAGAGTCTCGGCAGTCACCATCATCTCTACTGTCTGGGAGCTGCAGATCTGTTTGTGTTGAGTCTTTGCCCCAGAAAAATCTGTAGTACTTGAGTTGACCAAACCTTACTGCCCAGACTCTGCCTTTCCTGTATTCTGTCCTACATGCAAGTGCTGTTGGTACAGCCCACCTCCCGCGTGAGCTTCAAGTCTGGCCAAAAGAGGCCAGTGCTAGCACTGCAACACTACATGGCCAATCAGATCAGGCTATAGGGTGGCATCACTGAGAGCGAATGGAAGTGGTCAGTCCAGATCACACTACTGATCTCAGATAATCATCTGTGATTGTCCTCTCTGTGAAGGTTAATGTTTTCACTGTCTTTTGGTGCGATTCACCCTGCCCGCCACAGAACACTTTTCTGTGATGCTGCAACTGCTCAGGAGAAGGACAGCCCTCTTACCTTGGTCTAGGCCTTGATACTGAGTTTAGGCATGTCCTCATTTCCTTCCAAGACCAAATGACAGAAGTCCTACTGAGAGAAGTCCCATTGATGCAGATACCTCAACTAGGAACACCTCAATACTGCACAAAGAAGACAAATGAGCAATGCTTTAATTTCACTCATTTTCACTGACATATTGTAAGAGCTGTTGCTGGCAGGCATGATTGATGTACACCCAGGTACAAAACAGTAAAGGTGCCCTGAAACGGATGCCCTGACAAATGCCCTAAAATGCATCCCTGTTCATACAAGACCTGAAACAGGGAAAGATGCCCAAGTACACTGGATGGATTGCCCAGCACCTGAGAGCATCCTATTAAGAGATGGAGACACCAGCCGATTAGCAGTGAACCTCTAAAATTCTAAACAGTGTGCAAGTAAGAAACCCAAAGCATGGAAGGCAGTTCTGTAAAGACACATTCTTTAGGCACACCCCTGGGGTTCTTGATATTGAAGGACCACAATCAGTGTGACCCCGATTTGCATGACACAATCGCCCTGGGACAGGTGCCTTCTTTTGACTGTCTATTGTCCACCTATCCAACCATAGCTGGAAAGGTCCTGGAGGACAATGACAGAGAAAACTTCTAAAGCTATTTTCTTTTCCAGGTAAGGCTGTAACTGACAATTAGGTCTTGAACAAAGCTAGAAAATCTATCGCTGACCTGTGTGATTACCAGGCTTTCAACTTAGTAGGAAGCATGCATTTGCTTCTCTTAGATGTCTCTACATACTTTATTGTGCATTTTGATGCATTCCTTAACCAACAGGTCAGTGAACATAAAGGCATCATTATCTTTATCACTACTGTTACTACCACCTATGTAGCCAATTGTAGAGAAAAGCATCCTACCAAGAGCCTCTTCTCCAACAGGTTGAAGAGTTGGGCGTTTCCATGTCAGGATTGGGGCCTGGATATCTGTAACTCTAGAAGCTAACTCAAGAACTTTTTGGGGATCGATCACAGAAAGAAGCTAAGAGACCAATTTTGGCCTTCTCAACTGCAGTTGGAGGGCAGGAGCTTGGACAATCATAGATTAGGAACTTGAGGTTTCACTCTGTGAAAGGACCGAATCTCCACCCACAGAAGCCAGAGCTGCCCTCTCAGACTTTCATGGCTAGAATGGTCCCATCCATTCAGTGGTACAGCAAGAACTTGGAATCTAAGCTGCTCTTTCTGCAGAACTCCCAGAACCCGTCTGGCTGAATGCGTGAGCCTAATGATGCCCTAGATCTGTTGGCCCCAACCTGCCTGAGGTGGAGCAGTAAATGTCATGGCATCACCCTCTGCAAGTCAAGACACACCGTATCCAACGCCAGTCAAGTAAAGTTGGCTTTCACCACAGGACCTTCCCGTCCTCTCCTCCTCACTGCAGCAGCCCCACGCACACTTAACACTGCTCTGCGGAGTCCCCCACCCCCTAAGAACTGATCTAGGGGGTGCACTGCAGCAGGGAGGAGTGATTCCCAGTGATTCCCTACTGTTGGCTGCATGACATTGGATACAACTACTGCCTGATGGAAGGGGAAGCCTGGCCCAGCACCATGCTCTCCCCTGTTATCACTGTGGCCCAGTTGGCACATGCTTACCCGACTTTGCTCTGTGCCAGAAATGTTAATTGACCTCCTTTCAATTCCTCCCCTGATGTGTTCTGTTCCAGCAGAGACTGGGAATGCTGTTGTGGAGTACCAGAGAGACCTAGAGATGCCGTGCAAATACTGTGGGAATGCATCCAGAAAAAGGCACTAGCATAAGGTTAAGGGGGGGGGGGGAACATGCCCCAGCAGGGAGGTTGATGCCTTTGACTTGCAACAGGGCAATGTTTGTTTCAAGCCATGGCTCAATCTGTAAACCACAGTTTAATCCCGATGCTCATTCTCTGCATTTTTTCTATTTGGCATATGTCTTTTTAGAGATGTGGAAAGCTGCTTCTACAGAATGAATTAATATGCTTGGGGTTTTGAGTACTTAGCTGATCTTTCCTTGACCCCCTATATACATCCCAAGAACACAGTTTCCTAACCTTGGACTCACTTGTTGGATGTGGCAAAATGAGGCAAGCTGTGTGGACAGCTGAAGTTGGATGTCTTGAAAGACCAGCGACTTATTTGTTTAAGATGATGGTGTTCAGGTTGCTATTCATGGGGCAACGGAGGGATGCATGTGGGGTTTTCTGTTTCAGGGAATATTTCAGACACCTGCACCGGAGCATTTGTCAGGGAATCAGAACTGCCGTGGCTCGAGATACATTATAATGGTGCAGGAATCCTGTGTTGCATGAAAGAAAACTGAGGAGCAAATTCCTTGTTTTCTGAGGGCAGTATGAAGCTGTGGAGGATGGTTCTCCGGTTGGGACAGGTGATATATTTTCCACAGGCATAATGAACTACAGTGAGCTCCAGGAAGCCCCCAAGTAAGTGTGCCGAGGGTACCCACGGGAGCAGCAGAATCACCATCTGAAAAGTCATTCTCTAAAACGTGCCAGGCGAAGGTCATCTTAAGTTTAGCTCCCCTCCATGT
This sequence comes from Varanus komodoensis, assembly GCF_004798865.1. Classification (NCBI taxonomy): domain Eukaryota; kingdom Metazoa; phylum Chordata; class Lepidosauria; order Squamata; family Varanidae; genus Varanus; species Varanus komodoensis. The sequence goes on along the minus strand of NW_025336480.1, from coordinate 21,857,405 downwards.
GTGTATGCACGGCAGTCATAAATATATTTGCTGGCATGATTGTCCCTGAAGCCCTTTGTCATAATAATGAATGTTTCTCCTCCCAGCCAATCCACAGAACAGTGATAAACCTAAATATTGCTGCTTACAGCAAATAAGGCCCGGGTTTTCTAAATGCTGTTCATAATTAGTAAAAAAAAGTTGAATGCCAGATGTGAGGTTTTCCACATAATTCTTAAGACAAAAAGGCTAAAAATTGCCTTTTCAGTGCTGATCTTTCATTTTTGCTTTTAGTTTTTGCAGGGGAGGGTGGGTTTGTTGTTGTAGTTGTTGTTGCTTGTCTTGAATGGTTGTTGCTGTTTCTACATTTGGTTTTTAGGTGAGACAGCTGTTTAGCCAGGGAGCAGCCCATGGGCCAGGAAAGGCAATGGTCCAGCATGCAGCCTTGTGGAACCGCTGCTTCTATGGCAGACGCTACGCAGACTGCCATGCTGCTCATGATACAGTCCGCTGTGGGCCTGTGATAGAGCACGCAGTGTTCATAGAGACCGTCCCAGATTCAATCTCTACTGTCTCTCCCATGTAGAAGGCATGGGAAAGACCTCCACTTGCGACCTCGGTGAGCCAGGCCCAGTCAGCCTAGACAATACTGGGGATAAAGATGGACAACTAGTCTGACCTGGGCAATTCCCCATGTCCATTTTGCAGGCGGCGGTTGTCACAGTACCAGGGTGGGAATTGAAGTTGGTTGAATGCTGTCAGCCTGAAATACTTTCAGCGTCTTTCCCACCCACCCCCTTTCTTTTCAGAGAATCTCTTCTGCTCCTTGGGGGATATGTAAGAACTGGCATATTCAGGCAGCTGTCCCGTAAATGCAGCTATAAAAGCTCAGTGCAAATTCACACTTTGCTTGGGAATAAATGATCGGCAACCAGAAGATCGGCTCGCTTAGTTTTGGAACAGTTCCTTGTGCCCCGTGACTTTGGAGATGCCAAGGTCAGTTTGGTTGGAAGGGACTGTCTCTGTCCAGCGTGTGCAGAGATCAAGGCATCCAGCCCTGGCCTAGTGTGCACTCGGTTCCAAGCTTTCATATGGTTTGAATTTCAATCATGAGGAAGATGCAAATGTACATCTTGCTTTCAGCTCCATGGCCATCGATCTTCAGGCAATGTGTGGCTGCCCAGGACGCAGCATTAATGATAGCTGTCAAAATAATAGTCAGGAACAGGGAAGGTCAGAGGTCAAGAAAAAAATGTAAAAGACGTCAGGGTTGAACCAGATGATAAAGTAACTCATTTAGGCCATTAAAAGCTAGAAGAGTATGGGCTTGATGGGTTCAGAGGTTACAAGAAGCCAGAAGAGTAAATGGGGACGTCTTCAAGTAGTTTACTCTTGTTAAAAAGATGAAAAAGATGATAATAGTAATACCAAACAAGCACACTAAAGGCAATTTTCTTAATTATAGTGCTGACCCAGCAATGCATTCAAAGTAATCTGGCTATTGGAATGAGAGGTTTTTTGTTTTACTTTGGTCCCCCCCCCCCTTCTTCTTCTTCATCCAAAGAGTATTAACCCTTTCTTGTCACTGTATGACTTCATTAAGACTATATCTGGAGTTCTAGACTCCTCAATATTTCCCACCAGTTAATCTGCAACTGCAAAGTTTTGTTGTTGTTGAAGACTAAACATTTAATTCTGTAGAAGGTATATTTCAGTTAAGCCATTCCAAAAGCTCTGTTTTCCTCTGTCAAATTGCTAACAGGCATTGACTAGTTGTAGACAGAGAGTATGTGTTGATGGAGGAAGCACACGATACCAGAAACAGGAAGCCGCTGTTTTGCAACAAAACAGTACAACTTAATAGATAGAAGAGTAAGTAGCACATGTTTGCGAAGACAGTTGATTCCCTAACATCTTCAAGTAGGGTTGGGAAAAACTGTTTGCCATCCTGGGGAACGGCCTTCAGTCAGTATAGATAGTTCCTAGTTTGATCAAAGCGTACCCAGAATATTAGATGCTGCTGTTGCTGAGACAGAGTAAGACATCCTGTTTACCCAGGCATTTTAGAAGACATTTTGCTCTGTTTTCTTTTGCTTTTAGTCTGCTTATCAGTAACTTGTAATGATGCATGTACAAAAGAAGCACACATTTGTCAAAGCTCAACCAATTTCACTTGGAAAGTTTCTGCATATTTTCATGCATATCTTTCCAAATGTGTGCATAAGTTCTGTGCATCTTCAAAATGTATGCATTCTTCTCCCATTGATTAAAGATTGTTGGTGCACATTTCCCTAGTGTATGCAGGCTGCCGAGGGCATTTTTGAGCATCTGCAAATCATATGACAAGCTCCAGAATGTATGGGCTCTAATGCTGATTATATTTGAGTCTGTGTTTGATTCAGAAAGGAAAAATGAGCACTATCTTGATCAAACATGTATACATCCCTAGTTAGTTGTTTTATTACACTGAATGTATATATTTATGGGAAAAGTACTGTCCATTGGATTATATATCTCCAAGGTTCCTTTGGAAGATGGCTATGTAAGCAATGCTTGAATAAATACTTTTTTAAAAGGCAGCATAGAAGGCATAGTATTTATCTTGCACAGTAAGCTGTTTAAAGTTTCACATCTATTGTGTCATTGATCATTACAACATCCTCACTACCTGCTGTGGGTACTAAGAAGCTCCTGATCACATGGTTGACGGCATAGGTAGCCTATCATAACAAAGCCCATTCCAACATCCCATCCTGCTTCTGGTTGCACTGCTGGCTTTGCAGAAAATTACTAGCTGAGCAGGCACAGAGCTTCTCCATCACTAATGGAAACTTTTCCTTCAATCGAAATGGTGCAGTTGTCTAATTTGTTTAGCTAAACAGCATTAGCTATACTGAAAGTTTTATTAGCCCAGTTGAAAGCAGGAAACTGGAGTGGACATACTGTATTTTTTAAAATTAAAGCATTTTTTTGAAACAAACAAACTCAGCTTGTTCATTGATTAGCTTATTTATTAAACTAAAGTCCCATTGCTTTTAATAACAGGCTCCTTGTTGCTACAGATGGAAAATACTCTTGGAATCCAGTTCCATTACAAAGACTGTGTGTATCAAATATTAAACAAGTACCATACAATAAATTTTTCCATTTCCTTTGCAGACTGCTGATACTTGAGGCTAAGATGTTGCCTCTTCAATTACTTGGGCAATTACTCTAAGCAGTCAGCCTTTAGTGCAGTATTTGAAAGTGCATGTACAGCCCTGGATGGAGTAGATGTTTCCATAATGCCAACTGTACCCTCTGAAGATAGAAACTTGCCTTCTAATAGAAAGAGATTCAATGGGGAATTCTGTCTGCTGGTTTGCTTGGGATGGTGGCGGTGGGAATGGGGATAGAAACCAACTGGGGAAGACTGTATTCTTGGCCAGGAATGCCCAAAAGATGAATCAAGATTCATATTTGAGCTCTACGGACAATTCAAGCCTTCATTTCATTTATTGCTGTTCTATATGACCCAATAGTCAAAATTCTCTGGCCAATTTACAAAGATTAAAACCTTTAAAATATTTGATGAAAACCTTATACATACAAATATATAAACACATACAGAAAGGCACATATATCTAATACAATTTTAAACACCAAGAAGAAAAATCCAGCACTCAATTAAAACTTGAAATGCTGCCAAAGAAGAGGAAGATCTTAACATGCCATCAGAAAGATAGCCATGTTGACAATGTTGACATTGTTGTAGATATAGCACTATTGGGAAGGTCATACTATGATGGACAGTCACCACTGAGAAGACCCTCCTCCTTGTTGTTGCCTTTTTAGCCTACAGAGATACCTATTTGGATTATTAACATAGTGTTTGGGTAGGTTTATGCCAGAAGAAGTGCTCCATCAGGTATTATGGTCTTGAGCTGTCAAAACCAGAAACTTGAATTGTGCTTCGAAACATACAGACAGCCAAAGCAAGTTAGCCAGAATTAGTGTTGTCCCTTTCATCAATCTGGCTCCCACATTTTTCATGAGCTGCAGCTTCTGAACCATCTTCAAAAAACAGCCCCATGTGAAGCGCATTGCAATAATCTAACATGGAAGTTACTAGAGCATAGACAATAGAAGTCAGGCTATCCTTGTCCGGGTATGGCTGTAGCTGGACCATGGGTAGAAGGCATCCATGCCACTGACCCTCAAGTAACAAAGATGGCTCCAGGAGAGCCACTAAACTCTAAATTCACTTCCTCAGAGGTGGTAAATTCAAAAGAGGTTGAACACCCATCTGAAGAGCCACCCACTAAGAGCATCTCAGTCTTGTCTGGGTTGAGTCTTAGTTTATTGTCCTGCCCACTTGTCACAGCAAGGCACCAGTCTAGAACATCCTTAGCTGTTCAAGATGAAGAGAAGCAATTGAGCTGCATGTTGTCATCAAACAAATGATAGCACACTTCAAAACTCCAGATGACTGCACTTAGTGGTTTCACATAGGGAAAACAACTATACTGAAGAATCCATGTGGCTGAGCAACACACCAGCTGCAGTTCAGTTTTTCTTCATCTGAACGCAATCCACCTCCTATTTTGCATCATTGCTTTCAGCTCTGGAGTAGACCACAGAGCAGTACAAGCTTTAATTTGGAGGCAACACTCAGTGACAATCTTGTCACCTGCCTGGGTAATTTTTGCATTCCACGGATCAACCAGAGTTTCAACAAACTGCCAACTACATCAGATGGAAACCTCCCCAGAAATCCTCTACAAGCCTCAGTTGCATTGTCCTCTGGGAGCAGACGATCTCAAACCCTTGGGAAGGGAAGAAGCTACCTTAAGCTACCTTCAGCAGGGGATGAGCTGACCAAGACAAGACGGACTGATTCAAAGTCCCCATGTTCAGGCCACCATTCCCTTGCCAGCTGAGAAAACCAAGCCTGCAGTAACGCCCTGCTGCATGTGAAACTTTGTCTGCAGATCTTCAAGGCTAAGGGAGACAGTTGCACATTTCAGTATAATTTTTTAAAGCATGCAAACCTGGTCACTTCTCCTGTGAAGAAGAAAGCAGTCCCAGCCGTCTCATCTGGAACATGCGTCTAGATGCCGGCCACTTGCCGCCTGCACTGTGCTTTGCCTTCCGAACCTGCTGTTCACAGTCAGTGGCTCCTTCGGGGGCATCACAGCATCTGGAGGAAAATGTTTCACGGGAAAGGAGCACACCGCCCCAATGCTTTTAATTTAAAGAAAATAAGTGAACCAACCAATCTTTATGAGTGTGGTTTTAAAGCCCCCTCCTTTTTTTTTTTTTTAACAAAAGCATATTTACCATCATAATGTTCAGTTTGGCCTTCAGTAATGACTGGCATAATTTAGCATTATTATATGGTAAGATTTTTCCCCCTTCACAGTGACTAAATAAGACAAGTATAGCCACCAAAGGATCCAAGATTTCCTTTGTGGGTTTCACACCTATAATATTGTGAATAACTAGCCAAGGAAGGGATGCACACAATGTTTTTAAGGTGCTAGTTCAGGTCAGGAAGTGGGGTGCCTGACTTACCAACTGCACTGGAGATTGCGTAACTGTATTTAATTTTGTCTTAGTTGCTGCAAAATGAAAGACTGTTTGCTAGCCATGTCTTGTTTGTGCTTCTTTGTTATACAGAATTCACTGCAGCTAAAGAAGTGTCTTTTCGCATGTGGTCTGCACAAACACTGAGGTCAACAAAGGACGGGACTTTTCTGATACACGAATTTTACAGTACGGAGCCTCCAACCATTGATGCAATTTAGGGAAATTTTCTCTCTTGTTACACAAACATCCTGTTTTAATCCTGGCCATTTGTGTGTGGCGTGGAGGGGTGGGGGACAGGGGGTGTGTATGACCCTTATACCTACAGTTGGGGGAGATTTCCTGCAAATCGTTCCCTGAAAATACACAGGAAATTTAGGTTAAGCAGTAAATTTCACATAGACTTGAAGTGGAAATAGCACATCATTTCATTTTGCCCCTTATGTAGATCCTAGAGAACCTTGGTAGAGAGGTTGTTCCAGATGGAGATCGATGCCGAAGGAATGGCAACTCCAGCCATTCAAAGAAGCAACATTTTTAAAAGACATTCTCCCAATTTCTTTCAAAGGTCGAATGGAGACAGTAATTAACCACTGTCAGATACCAGAAAATGGAGCTTGTTCCTGGTAAAAGGACACTGTTGGGTTTGGGCACAGGTTCAGTGACACTAAGAACCATCCTGCTGAAGCCAACAAGACTTATAGTCAGAACTAACATTCATTTCAATAGCTGTACTTTAAGCCTGGGTCCGATCCTTGAAATGTATACAGTATGCTTCAAACTGGATCTCTTTCTCTTCTTCTCTTTTCTACAGCAAGCTCCGTGTTCATTGTAAAACACAGCAAATTTGAGAGAGAGCGAGAGAGAGTAATTGTAAGTCACAGTGCACTGCACATGCCCAGAAGACCCTGAGTCACTTCCAAATTCAAGGACTAATAAAAATTGGAAGCACTCCAGTAATTTTAAATTACTTTGCACATCCAGGAGTGATTTAAAACCATTGAAGTGATTCCATTAAACACACACACACAAAGAGTGAGAGAGAGGCACTACAACAACCAAGGAAGTGTAGTCCAATTTGCAAAGTGAGTCCGAGAGAGAAGCACAGGCATGCAAGAAAGATCCAGACGATGCGAACTAACCTATATCGTTTTCATTCCAAAGGCCATGACAACCAAACAGCCAATGTGATGAAGACACAAGAGCAACTTCAAGCAGCAATGCAAGGAGTGTCCTTTATGGATCTTTACTGATCATGCCCATAGCAATTAGAAAGAAAAACATTGTGGATAGATGTTTGTATGGACCCATGCAGAGGTTGTATCACAGCCTCAGTTGAAATAAGAGATGATCAAAAGTGGTATGAATAGGCAATTGTCTGTAGGGTATTTTTATTTTGCCAGAGACATCTATTCTATGCAGCTCTCCATCTTTGCTTTCCTCTTGGTGTCCTAGGCTTACTGAACCAGAAGCTTGCCACACTATACACAGTCGTATCCACATTCTGATTGCATTCTGTGTGATGTAGGTGGGTATAAGTAAAATGTGTCACATGGTGTTGCTTGTTGGCATCTTTTAAGTATTGCACAGATTTCAAAATAGGAAGGCATTTTCCTCTTTAACACATGTACTATTCTTCCTACTTGCAAAGAAAAAATGTTTAGAACAGTACATCCAAAGCATGCACGCAGATGGTAGATGGAAAGAAACATCTTTCTTGGGATGTTTTAGGAAGTCTATCCTATATGCTTTTCTGTTGCATCTCGTATGCTTTCTGCATTCCTAGTCTCCTTGGTCCCAAAAGAATCAGAACGTTATTGACCAATCCAGGGAGGCAAAACCTGCTCCACTGACAAAGTTACAACAGAAACTCTCATTCACTTGCAGATTAAAGCAAATTAAATTGGTTGATCTGTTAACATTCTTACAGATGTCTCACTAACGTTTAATCAGGAGATAGCTTTCATTTTATACCAAGCCTTTTGCTATTTTTGTATACTATCTGTTCAGCTGAATAGCAATTTGAAAAGAAAATAAGCATCCAACTAACACATCATCTCTTATTTCTTTGGCCGTGGTCACCATCAAATGTGGCTTCATGGCAATCCCAGTCAACAAACTGGTGAGGGCTCAACTTGTCAGGAATGAGAGGTTTAACAGGTTAGAACATACTGTTTCAAGACCGCATGTATTGGTCTACTTTATATAATGAAGAAAATCCCTGACTGGCATATCCATCTTTGGAGTGCTCTTATTTAGCTTTCTGATGGCAGGAATTAATATCGGAGACCACAGCTCAATAACCAGTTTGGATTCAGGATTAGATATTTTGAAAGCTGCAGATGGGGGGATGGAGCAGGCTGCATCATGGCTAAGAACTCACGAAAACTCACTCAGAACCTTATTAGTGGATACCTTAGTGAAGCATTATTTTTTTTAATAACAGTGGAAATCAAGTCCAAAATCTCAATTGTTTCTTGCTTTTAAATGAAGAACATTTTAAATGTTTTTGGAAGTATGAGGCTTAAGATGTTAGACATTTTCATTCTTCTGATGTTGGTGTGTACGTGATTGTGATTCCTCACATTTTTGCAACAGTGCTTCCTTCCAAGTGAAAAGGGAATAGTATTTAGCAGAAAGTTTCAGTGGAAATGTTGACCTCTGAAACCCAGTGTGGTACAAAGGAGATCTGCGTTCTACTCCCCATTCAGCTATGAAGCCCATGGAGGACCTTGGGCCAGTCACTGACCCTACTTTGCAGGATTGCTACAGCGGCAACAAGATGGGAGGAAGAGGAGGCTCTTGAAGTGTTCCTTGCAAGAGAAAATAAGGTGAGATAAATGTGATGGAATGATAGCCTAATAAAATAAGAAGTCAGTCCCTGGGGTGTGGAACTTGTCCTTACAGAACAAACCAACCTGCAAATTAGCATGTTCGGGAAAGACTAGTCTAGAGTACGTTCCCAAGGGTGAGATTTTTTGAGGAAGCATTCAGTCATGTGTTTCCACATACTGTGCGATTGAGACTGAGCATGGAATCACTGCCAATCCTGGACACATAACCCCTATAAACCGGAGTTATGCCTGTGGTGTGTATTTTTAATCTTTCCATGCCTTCCTGAGCTCTTCCCACCTTGATCTGAAGAGGCTTCAGATGCCTGAAATGCTATTTAAAGTCTATTCACATCCAGTGAATGTGCAGCTCTGCATAGCATTCCTATCTCTCATGCTGCCAATTTCTGGGTCTCTGTCACATTTTGGAACCTCGGGGACTGTGAAGTTTTTCTCACTCCCCCGCCCCTATTTATATCACGCTGTAATAGAGTAGCCTTTCAGAGAGAACCATAATTATTGACTTCAGTAATGGCCACTTTAGTTGGAGCTATTTGGTAATTCTGCAGTCCAATACAATCAAAAATTATTACCCGCTGCAAAGTCATGAACTGTAAACATTTAATGCAAAGAATTTCCTCCTTGCCTTTGACCTACTCCTGAAGTCTCGCATGCTCAGCCTTGAATACTAGCCATCCTTGTTGCTTTTAGAAAGTCTAGTAAAATTACTTCTTCCAGAACGAGTTGTTTTCCATCTGTGTTGATCCACGAAAATTCACATGCACTTTGTTAGAATTAGGGAGATATTTTCATTGTTTTATTTATATGTAGACACAATACCCATAGTTTTAAAACACTTTTGAAATGTCCAGGGTGTTTAGTGTGTGGTTTAAAGCCAGGCTGATTGCCAATTACAGTTTTAAATGGAGAATAGTGGTGTCATTTTTCTTGGAGTTCCTTTACAGTTCACTCTTTTTTCTTGGTGTTAATTCTCTTTCTTGCCATTGGGTAAAGAGAAGGGAGGATTGGAATACCCTGCCTGAGGGCCTCCAAAAATGGTACATCTGTCATAGATCATGTCAAGGAACAGAAATGTTTGTTTTTTCACCCATTCATTTCAGCTGGCAGCCAGTTATTATTAGAATGAAAAATTAAGCTATTATGCAGTGGGAAGCCTTGCTGGCTCTACAAAATTTATGACATTAATACAGGAAAATTATCCTTTATAGCTCATATAAGCAGCTGTATGTATAATGCAGGCCTCTTCTGGGTAACCCCCAAACAAAATGGCAACCCTGTTTGCCTTTTCTCTGGAAAACGCTCTGCGCATCCGAGGGGGCTGGCACGGCTCGGTCTGATCCGTATCACAGCCCAGCCCACCGCACCTTTCCCCACTGCTTGTGACCTCCAGAGGGATTTTGGTGGCAGAGAGATTCCGAAACTCTGGCTTAAACCCAGAGGGATTTTGCTAGCAACTTTACCCAGTCACCCTGAGGTAAATCATCCCACCTGGCAACAGTATGAAATGAGTTTGTTTGTTTATTTATTTCCTTTCTATACCACCCAACAGCGAAAGCTCTTCAGGCAGTTCACAACAGCAGATTTAAAAACAATATAAAATATACCAATTAAGCCATATTAAAATATTAAAAGTTAACAATACAAAATTTAAAAGGAGAAAAACAAAAAAAATGTGATAAAAAGATCCAGTCAGATGCTGTCTACCAACCAGCAGGCCCCAGTCACTAATTAAATACTCTGCAGTAGAGGAAGGATTTCCCTGGTGCCGAAAAGCTAGTAATGGCGGCGCCAGGCAGGTGTCAGTGGGGAATTCGTTCTACTGCTAGTTCGTTCTAACTTGCCACTACAGTTTGTAAGGAGACCAGTTATTTTGGGATGAGGCCTTTTGGCTTATCAGCCTGAAACCTTGGGTAGAAATGCGGGAAAAGGGCTAGCTTTTGCTGTCCCTCCTGACTCCAAAGAGCTGCACCCCAAGAGCCATTTGCCTGCTTCACAAGCTGAGGATTACAGGTTGTTACGGCAAGAGGCAGTTTAATAATAGAGTAACATCCTGCACCAGACGAATTTTTCACAATTTGGGACTCTGATTCCACCCCATCCCATTCAGCGTGGTGAAAGAAGGATTGATACACCCTGGATCAGGGGAGAAAGGAGGTGTGGGTGCGAATGAATGCAAAAGCGCTACCGCTTGCACAGGGCACGTGATAGCTTGTCCTGACAGACGTCTTCCTTCCTCTGCAGCCCACCACAAGCCAGTCAGCCCTCAGGACAGAGTACGGCAGCAGTCATGGGAGACCCAGGGAGGCCCGGCTGTGTGAGCACAGTTTTGCTTGCCTCTCTCTCGATCTTCAAGGATGCCATCCGTGCTTTGTACACAGAGAGTAGATCAACTCTTCTGAGGCCAGCATCGCTGGCTGCCTGATCTTGCTTTCTCAGTCCTGGCCCCGTGCCTGCTGTTAAGAGACCTACACCTGCCCAAGAGCAGGTATTAGGGGAGACCTCTAGTATTAGGGGAAGTATTGGGGGAAGACCTTTAGAACCCAGTATTAGGGGAAGAACTCTAGAACTCAGCTCCAGAACCCTGTGACTTGCATTCAGAACCCCCATCTTTGGGAGACCTCTGCCCCACTGCCCAAGGGCACTTGTTGAAGCAATGTATTCTTGTGTATCATTAGTAATTAGTGTGAAACAGAAGAGAGAGTTCGGCCCCGTCCTTTCCATTGAACCCTGTTACATCTCACCACACTGTCTACCGAGAGATAAGGGGTTTTGCTTTTTGTTTTGCTCTCCGTTTTAAGGAGCCATGCCACAGCAACACAAAATACTTCACTAAGGACATTGTCAGTGATGCTGAATAAATAGGGATGGACTTAAGAAGTACAGTGAACAGCAGATGCTGCGGCTTTTGTTCTGAAGCGACTTCTGCCTGCCAGATTTTGCCCTCCAGGCACAATGGGGAAGCAAGCCTCCCACCTGTTATCTTTCACCATCCCAGGCTGAGGCTTTTATTTTTTATTTCTGCTTAAGTTTGGGTTAAAAATGTACATCTTCCCAGGATTAGAGCGCATCATCCCAGCTGTGGCGCATGCTGCCTTTACACAAAGCAGCTGGAAACACAGTGCGAACAAAGGCCATCCAGTCTTGTTTGTATCACAAAGCTATTGCACTGTTCTGCCTTGGTCTGAATGGCCGTCCAACTCTCAGCCTCTTCCTCTTGGCAGTTCTTGCTATTTCTCAGCAAAATAACCACACGTTGGAGCCTCGTCTCATTCACATGTATCGGTGAATTTGCAGCAGGGCATGTGTGCCTCCTACAGGGCTTTTAGGCCAGGATGTGGCGCTTGCCCAGTGGCTTATGGGGTGTGCTATGCCTGACTAGGTGGGGAACATAGTTCAGGCGAAGAGAGGAGCTTTGAGCACACACGGCCTCTCCTACGGTGAGCAGGGGAGGAAACTGGACGTGCAGCGAGGCAAGGGCCTCTGTGGCAAGACTCACCCCAAGACAGATGCTGGCTTTGGGCCAACAAGCCCTCGTGTCCTGCAACAGCGTAACAGATTGCGCTGAGTAAGGCGGCTGCCCGGATGGGTTGGATGGCAACATGGCCGGGATGGGAGCGGCCATCCAAACCACCTGGAAGGCACCAGCCCCAGGAAGGCTGTAGGGGATGACTGATTTATGGAAGCCACAACTTTGCAAATTGGACAGGTACAGCTCACAGATCAACACTGTGTGGCGTTTAGCAGCCCCTTGCACAGCTCAGTTCTCTCAGCAGTTTTGTTGGGTTGGGAAGAGCAGCCTTAGGAATCTTAAAGTACCCTTTTATGTTCCTCATAACTCTTGTTAGTGTAGGTTGTTATTGATGGTCTACCAATGACAGACATTCAGAGTAAAAGTATAAAATACATACTGAAAAATGAGAGGCATAGAAATTTAAGAGCAGAATCATAAAACAATCACAGGGGGTCCAATATGGATAGCTGTGTTAAAAAATATGGCAACCTGTTTTGTAATTGAGATGTTTGAACCCCCGAGTAAAATAATTAATGAGGACTGCGCAGGAGTGGATGACATAATAGAAATGTTTCTCTAGCCCCTTGAGAAAACCTGCAAGATGCAGTCTCCATCTCTCCTGTGCTGCAACGGGGATGTCTGTTGTTGGATGGGCATTATGCCTACCATCTAGAAATGCAGAGGTTGGAATATTGCTTCTAGCCTGGGGAGGAAAAGCACTCTCCTATATGGAGGAATAATCAATTTAAATAAGGCATCCTGATTTTAATGTTTGTGTTAGGCAAACCCAATGACCAAGGAGACCATGAGCCCAGTGCAGCTCAGCAGAGGTCTTAGAAACATAGAAACAGAGTGAGTCGGAAGGGACCTCCCGGGCCATCTAGTCTGACCCCCAGCTCCGGCTGGCTCTACTCATGACATGCCTACCATGTGCATGTCCAGCCTATCCTAGAACACCCTCACCGATGGGGCCTTAACCACCACCTGTTAGGTATTGAAGGTTACTATCCAATTGCATCTGTGTAAGAGTAAATCAAGTTCTTTCTCAATTCATAGATAGCAACCAAGAAAGAGACAGCCCCACTGAAACAACATTCGCCTTCCTTGTAAGAGTCTGTCGATGCTCAGGCATGAGGATGAGCAAGAGACACCAGCAAAGCCAGAGACGGACAGGCAGAATATATCCAGACTAAGCCATTTAAGGAGTTAAGGTTGGCTTCCAGATTACCAGCAGCACCAGTAGCATGTGCAGGCGCACCAAATATAGACTTGTGGAAGTGAAATCTAATGTACAAATCTTGATAAGCATCAACTCAATCAAGTCTTTGCTTATCCAGGAATTTCAGACATTCCTACTAAAAAATCCCACAACTTTAAAATGTCAAGAATTCATGGTTAGATGACTTTTTAAAACAGTGCTCAGCAAACCGAGCCAAAAATCACTTGAGACCCAGTCATGTTTGGGAGATTAGAACTTCATCATCTGCATAAGGATGAGTAGATATCTTTCTTTCCCTGATCTTACGGGGGTGAGATGATATTGACCCCAGGAAAGCATGGATATCAACCAAGTACAAATTAAACAAGCTGGGGATGAGAATGAATCCTTGCCTAACTCCTTGGGAGGAGGAAATGTTCTCAGAAAAGGGGCCATATTTGCTGCGGCATACCTGAGCAGATGGATTTTGGTGTAGTGCATGGATCACAAATGGTAACCCCTTATCAGGGAAGTAGTGCTCCCCAACTACTTTTTGTGTGTTTGATTAGGAATAACAGTTCTGGGGCATAAGGTGTTAACAGCATGCACTTTCTGGGAAAACTGTTTCACAAGCGTCTGGCTTGGTGCATTTCACATGCTGCTTTATCAAGTGAAATTGCATTTCAGTTTCTATGGCGAGACGCTTTCTTCTGTTGCTTGAGTCACTTTAAAGAAATATAATCCCAAGTTTACCCCAAACTTTGCTATGGCATAAAATGCTTTAGCGATATCCAGGGCTGGGCAACCAAAGCACCTCAACTCTATGTTGTTGGTTCACAGCCCTCATAATTCCTGACCATTGGTCCAGCTGACTGGGTCTGATGGGAGTTGCAGTCCAACAACATCCAGAGTTCCACCAGTTCCCTATTTGTATGTTTACTTTAAAATGCACCCTCTGACACATACACACATATGACACACTGCACAAAAATCCTTCCCATCTGCAAGTCAGTCCATTTCCATCCAAAAGCCCTGACGCTAAAATCATTCTCTGGGTCCCTGTAAATAGTATCCTCATTTCATCAGCCCATACTATAGGATTCTCAAGAATTTAAGTGATTGGCCTTATGTCATATGCAAATATTCTGGTGAATTCTAGCTGAAAAATATGGAAGCAGTGATCATGCTAAGTGCTGTCTATCTTTGTTTATTGTTGTGGTTAAGACTCCTCAGAGCTCTTCCATATGGCTATCTTATCAAGGCCCAATCAGTACTAAATACCTTCTGACACCAATACAGTTTCAACACGTGCTTTCTTGATCTCACATTTTCTTCTCTTACGGCACACATTGCCAGGTCGTATGGCGTGGAATCTGTATTAATTCCACTTTGTTGAGGCAAACCGCATACTAAACCACAGTAGTTTTGGTACAGGTACACTGGCTTGTTATCTAGTGTTGGAATGCCATTTATCCTACATCATGTCATTATGAAGCATCTCTATCTTTTTCTTTCACCTTTTTAAAACTTCTTCACGAATGCATTTTAAGTAATAAAATAAAATGAACCCACCCCAAACTAAGGCATACCATGTTTTCTTTTGTTCTCCTGGATATAAGGAGATCAAGGGATGTTTCCATGAAATACCACGGCTGGTGGCCACTGAATTTTCAGATGGCATTCTGCAGAGCTGAGGAGGAGTCAAAAGACCTTTGCTTCACGCTTGTGTATGCATACAGTTCAGAGAGGGGAAGAAAGATATCACACTCACAATGTGGTTAAAAGTAAACACTGCAATATCAGGAAACACACACCGTTCTTTCAGGAGATAAGCCGCACCCATTTCTGCAAATTCATACTGGAAGTACAGGACACAAATAAGTCCCAAATGCAGGGAAGTCCCAACAAATGGAAATCCATTAGAAGACTTTCCCAAAATGCAAGTTTTTAGGGGAAGAAAATCTGTGATTGACACAGATTCAGGTTAGGGTCATGAGCTGTGCCCATGTTAATTGTGGTGCGCACAGAAGCACCACAATTAATTCCCATTGTGGATTAATCCCAAGTCTCTGGGTAAATAAGGATGGACTGTTTCTCTGGATAGCACTAACATGCAAGCTTACTCATGTAGCAAAGTGGCTTCAGCCTCTCAGCTGAGGTTTTCAGGAAATACCTAGTCAGAGGTATTTCTGTGTAGAAAGTATCCATTCCTAGGCTGGAAAAATGGGCTGTAAAGTCTATGAACGTGGTATGGATTCTGCTGTATCCTTTACTCTGGAATTGCAAGCTCACTAATGCTTTTTGCTTCAGCAGAAGCCATGCCACATCTCTGTGAGCGATCACACAAAACTGTGACTCATCATTTTATAATTCAGGTCTGTAATTTGTCTGACGTTATATTGCAGGAGGCTCCAGTCAGCAGATTTCTAAAAGATCAGCACCAGAGGGGTTAATAAATTATTTCCTTTCCTGTAAGAAAAGGTAAAAGAAAATGTCCCTGAGAACACATGTGCTTCATTTCCCTAGTGTGGTGAGTAAAATATAATATGCTATTAGAAGCATATTATACTTTCAAAAATGGTGCTTCTATGAAGCTGTATGGCAGGAAATACCATTTTAAAAGGTTATTTAAAAATAATTTCCCATTTTTGTTTAAATGTGGTTTCGTATCAAAGTATAGTTTGACTTCCAATCTCTTTTTCTTAAAGCAGCTTTAAAAAAACCCAGATAAAATCTTATGAATGAACTTAGTCAATTTCACAGGAGGAGAAAAATCAATATCCCACCCTACATTTAAAACTCCCTGTACTCATGCTTGAAGGCTAAGAAGCATCCAATACTATTGTAAGCATATTTGGCAATGTTCCTTATATTTTAAATATATAATGCCAGGTTTTGTGTAAGCTGCTTTGAGGATCATCCCATAACAAGCAGTATATAAATAGGTAGGCCTTTGTTTTGATCTAGCATGACTGCTCTTAATGTTCTAAAGTTTGAGGCTATTTTACATTCTGCCTTCAGACAGATGACCAGGTCCTTCCTATTTAGGCAGTCATTTTCTAGAGAAAGTTACTTGGGTTAGGCTTGTTTTGTTTTTGCTTGCATTTTTTATTTCATTATTGATGGTGTTTGATTTGTATTTGATGTATTTTATGGCTACATTGTACTTGGTTTTGCAAGCATTTCGGAAGCTATGGCTGGGAAGCATAAAATGCATTGGTGAATATATAAATGCATGGGATCAGATGTACCAACAATGCACTAAAAGTTCAAGTTATAGGCTGTCATCTTAACGCACTTTATGTTAAGATATGACTTTTCCCATTTTTATTATTGGGGCTACATGGGGCAATTTTAGTTACATAAACACAAAGCAAACACTATATTCCTGCAATCAATATCAAGAACAAAAGAAGAATATATTATCTTACATGATGTGGTTATACAGATTACATTCTTCCTCCCCTTAAAAGGTGTCAGTCGATATTAATTATCAGATTTTGTGTGAAAGGATCTGAATTGAGAGGATAGGGAAGAGCAGTTGTTATAAAGTGGTCTAGAAAAATCACCCCCTGCAGAAGTGACCATGATACACCCAACTACCCCATAAGATTGGGTCATGGAGTACAGAACCCCATAGCAAGCAAACACATAAAATATGGGGTTAACATTTGATAGGGTATTATGTAATCTACAATGTTGCACCCAATCTTTGTCAGTTTTACTTGTAATCTATATATTATGTTGGAGATCTATGACTTGATCTCCCAGTCCTTTTCTTCTGTTGTTCCAATGCAGCAATCAGGAATTTTCAAATGGCATTTGGTGGGAAAATGGCACAGGAGGAAAGGAGTAAATTCCCCCATCCCTTCTTCAAATAAAATGGCAACACAGCAGTTCTCTTTCAAGGGCTTGGCTTTGCAACCATCCTAATGCTTCTTAACTGAAGTACATTAAGCTGCTCGTTTTAGTGCAATTCAGAAGGGAATGGTCTGCTTCCTCTCATTAGCACCATGATGGTCTCAACCTGGACAGTGCTACAGCCACTTCCATGGGTGATTAGTCCTGGTTCTCTGGCTTCAGGCTTCTGCTGCAGCCATGTCCCAAACTTTTATTTACCAACAATTATGCAGCTCAGGCCCCTCCTACTCCCTTGAGGTGGCATTTTAGGAAGTGCCTAAGCCAGAACAAAGGCATGCTGCAAGCAAGGTGGGTCTCGAGGGTGGTCTCCACCTCTTTCAGTGTCCAGCAGGCTTCCTGCTGCTTCTCATTTACATTTTATTGAAGATCATCTTTATTGGAGATTGTCTAAATTACAATCTAAATTTGCCTTTCTGTGAAAAAGGTTGCTTTGTGAATGGGCATGGCCATCATGGCAGCCATTCACTGAGTGCGGACCTCCTTGAAGCAGCCCGTTTTAGAGGTACCTGCAACAGTCTCTTCATATTCTCAATGTGCTCACTGACCCAAATACTGTAAGGATCCCTGCTGTGTCCGTGCTTCAACTGCAGTAACACACGTGTGGTCAGCGTTGTTGGCCTTGAAAGTGAAAGAAACTGGATAACAGCACTTGCTAATTTTGTTGATGAAAATAGTTCAGAGAGAGAGCTGCGAATGTCAAGAGAAAGGCCAGGCTGGTTTTCATTCATTCTTTCTCTCTCCACACACACACACACACACACACACACACCAGTCGTAATTCCTAACTTGCCAGAGAGCTTTGGCTATTAGGAAGTATAAAAAAGAAATAAATGTAAAGGTGCAAAGGAAACTATCACTGCTGAGTGCTATATATGGAATAGTTGTGGCTATAGCTATTCCTCTGCCCTCAGGTAACAGTGCAAGTTTGATCAAGTTTTAACTTGATCTTACAGAATTGCACCAGTCTGGAACTTCCTTGGGATGTTTTCATCTTCCTTTCATAAACAGGAAAAGTTATGAAAATACAGAAAATGATGAGCTAGAATGCCATAATTTTAGATCTATTACTTAGAATATCCTGACAACTCAGAAGAGGTGATGTCCAGATAAGATCCCTACATGAGACCTCAGAATGTAAAGAATTCACCAACACATTAACTGGCACTTTAGCCCATGCCCTCAATATCATCATCACAAGCTCACCTTTGTAAAAGGAGCTCAGGGTGACTTGCATGGCCCTTTGCCTCTCCATTTTATTTTATTTTATTATTTTATTTTTTGCACAAGGAAGGCCAGGCTGAACTGCAGCAACTGGCCCAATTTCAGGAAGTTCCTCTTAATCATCTGTGTATATATTTGAGAATGCCAGACGAGTTGAAAAGTGAGGAGGGCACTTTCTGATGCACTTTGATAGAAAAGATACCATGGTCACTAGCATCTGCAGCGCACAGAACCCCAGGCAGTTCTCTCCACCACAGTAGCACTGTCCACCGGTTTCTTACCTGGTAACATTCTTGCTCCTTCGTTCCTATCATATCATCACTGCTGTCCTTTGTTACTGTGGTTTTATGGCTCCCACTGAGCTCTATGAGTTCATAGTATGCCCATTTCAGGGAATATTGTGCATCACAATTTGCAATGAATGCATTTTATTGTATTTGTGTTTTATTGTCATCTGTTTTTATTAGGTGCCTCTTATTATGTTCACCCTACGAATTGCTGTGAATCTCCCAGAGAGCTTCAGCTATTGACTAGTATAGACAGGAAGGAAACAAGCAAGCAAACTCTTAATGAAATGGGGAGGCAAAGAGCTCCTCAAGTACGAAAACAGAAAAAATCTAACTCGATTGTTGAATAAGGCAATATTAATGATGAAAATGACTGACACATTTCACAGCCTGTGACACTCTTTCTCAGGAGCTTGAAAGATTTCCTTGCTCTTCTTTGGGTGTAGCAGCCTAAACAAGATTTAGAAGAGAACAATTTTTTTCTTTCTCCTAAAGAAAGAGCATTTCCATATATATATGGAATTCGGCATTCACACATCTCAGGTTAGAAATACCTGTTTGCATTTGTGTATCCGGCAGTTCATCAAAGCCATTGAGAGGGAGAGGGAAAGAGTGTGCAAGAGACAAACTGGCAATGTTCCACAAAACTCCAACTTGCTCTATCAAGGCCATTAAACATTTATCAGAGAGCGTCTGCCCATTGAGTGCAGGGCTGGGGGCACTTCAGTGTTATTGCCTTTCTGGACTTGCACTAATCTCACTGGCCAAAGATAAAAAGTTGATTAGTATCATAAATGTTCAGAAGATAGGACAGAAGTAGTTCCTCTACTTAATGATGCAAGATAGGGCCAGGGAGTGGTTTGTGTGTGTGTGAACACCAGAAGAAAACCAGAAAATGCTCAATCTTGAGACTGAACTCTGAGCAGGACCGGCAAAGGTTTCCCAAACAGACAAAATATATGGGGTGGCTTGAAGTTTAATGGCTCTGTATTGAGCTGAACATTGCAGAAGCAGGCTGCTGGCATATGCTTCCCAGCTTGCTGGAGGGAGAACACCCCCCCCCCCAACCCCAGTGTGGGCACTGGCAACCAGCAAATGATAACGCTAATGTACTTCCATTTTTCTGAAAATGATTAAAGCACAAAGGCTTCAGACTCTCTGTGACATGGAGCAATTTGTTGAAAATCAGTATCTGCTAAAAAAGAAACAGGCGGGGGGGGGGAGTCCATTATATTAATCAGACTGACAAGAAAATAAATTTATTTCTGTAAAAGAACAGTTCCTGGCCCTGGCCGATGTCAGTTGCGATGCCAATTATTATGCACAAAATCAGAGCAATTTACTGGCTGTGATACTTAATAAACATTATCGTGCGGCTTTTTGTGGATTATGAAGCTTGGTTTACATTATACCTCTTGTCTGTTCTGATTTGCCTCCTAGGGCTCACTTAAAGTGCATTAAGAAGTTGAATGCAAGATCAGGGTGATTTGCTGCAAAACCTAAATAATTCATTTATGCACTGCTGCTTTCAGCCGGTGTTTTTGCAAATGCTGTAATGAGACAAGCTGCAAAATGTTCTACATGGGGAAAACACCGATTACAACAAAAGGAAAACCCTTTTACACAGAACTGCCTCTTGGGGCTCTTCTCATGTTACCTTTGTGGTGTGGGAACCATGCAGTTTGGTTCATTCCCATACCACGGAAAGCACGCCAGAATCCCTGGATCATCTGGGAAGAGCCCAGGCTGCCATTGTTCCTGAAGCCAGAATTGCCCACCCTGGAAACTAGGCATGGATGCCCAATGCGGTCTTTCCCCCACCACTCCATGGCTTCAGTGTTAGCATTACCATGCACAAGTGAGTTGTGCTGCAATGGATACCATGCTGCAAAGAGGAAGCAAGAAGCAGATTGGGATGGCCACGGCACTGAGGATTAATCCAAGCAGATGACTGTGGAGCTCCAAGATACACTCCAGACTAGGGGTGGGTGAGAAATTCACTCATGTTTCATTTTCATGCAGACTTCTACAATTCCACTCTCTGAGCCACCGTATGAAGTAAAATTCACTTATCCTTGAATTTTGCAATTCTGCAGTTTTTTCAATGGCATTTTCCAATAAAAATATGTATAGAAAAATGCATCTATTTGTGGAAATAGCATTACAATGGCATTATATTCAGAAAATGGTTTGCAAATCTGTGCATATTAGGATGAATATTATGCATGTATTAAGAGAGATGTGGACAATAATTTTTTCAGGCAAATATTTTTTAAAAAAAGTTCTCCAAGTTTGGGATGAACTAAATTTAAGACTGTAAACCTGAGAAACTAAGAGAAACGGATTCATTATGCCCTGCTGCAGAACTATGCTATATTCTTCTGTTTTCTCAGACCAAACAACTGTTATTGGAAGATCTTGAATATGATGATGGACTCATCAGATTCCTGAACTGTAAGAGAAGGAAGGACTTAGAGGCATGGACTGATGGCTCTTTGTGACTGTGGCCTTGTAGGAGGAAGTGATGGAGAAGGAGGTGAGTTGGCCTGATAGTAGGAAGGACAGGCAATTGAGAAGGAAGGACAAGTCATACGTGCGGTAATGAGACATTGTGTGTCTGTGTGCATCTGGGGCTGGGCAGGGAAGTGTCAGGAAAGTCACCTCCCAAGAGCTGCAGCCACACTGATATTGCAGAATACCTTAACTCTGGGTTGGGCAGAAGATAGACCTCCAGGTGGTTTGGGGTTTCAGCTCCCAGCACTAGAAACCATTCTAGCAGAAGCTTTTTGAAGACCCAAATATCTGGAGCTCTAGTTCCTGTGTACTGATGGTATGGTGACATCAGTGCAGAGCGTGTGAGAGAGGCATGTCAAAGCACTATCATTTGTAAATGGCACTGGCGGCATGGGCAACCAAAATGGAAGGGAGAACAGGGTGTGTGTGAGGTCTATCCTGTTCCCATAAAATGAAGCCATTAAGGGGAGGTCATCTGGTGTTTGTGGGGGCGGGGTGCATCATTCTGACACCCAGCACTATTACTCCACTACAGCTAAGTTAGGAAAAGTTGTGCACCCTCTAGACAGGTGCTTGAAGCTTGTAGTGGGCTGGAAAGGGGCTAATAAGCCCAAGATGAACCCAGATAGGGCCCAGGTGGGTAGGTCCAGGGTTTCTACTTTACAGGATGCTCACCTGTTTTAGATGGGGTTCACTCTCCCTGAAGGAGCAGGTACCTTTTAGGGATGAGGGTTCTTAGACTCATAATTCCTTGGAGTCCCAGGAGCCCCTTTCACTGGCTGCAACTTACATCAGGTGCTGTCCCCATGCCTGGACAGGGATAGCTAGCCACTGGGATCCATGCACCGCTACCTTCATTACCAGAATGCTACCCCATATCACAGGTGATATTATGGACATATAATAATATGTCCCCACAGTAGCACCTGGTTACCTGGAAGTTAGTTTTCCTCTATAGAGCCCAGTAGATGGCTGGGGTCTCCAGTGGCCCTTGCTGTTTGTGCTACATTCCGGAGAGCTCCATCTGGCAGCCGTGGGGCATCTCTGACCAGCACCAACCTCTGGAATGGCTTTCCAGCTGCCGGTCATCAGAATGAATGTTCTTCTGCGTTCCACTTGTTGACCCTGGTGTTCCATCCATTGGCTGTTGGAGGACACAATGCCAAGCAGGCTTAGTCAGAAAAGACCTTCAGCTCCCAGCTTTCCTCCAGCAGCCATGTTTGTCAGTCAACGCTAGGATCTGTAGACCATTTTTCTGTCTAAACCTAAGCAGGATGGCTCCGTCAACTGTTTTAAGGCTTGTCTTAGGGAGCCTTGTGATTTGTAATATTATTGTGTTTTATAGCTTTATAAATCTGTGGTAAACCACTTCATGATTTTTCTTTTGGGAAAGTGGTATATAAAAATGTTAGATCATGGCAGGGCAATTTGCAGCCTACAGCTCTCATCAGCCCTAGCAAGCAAAGCTATTGGTGTGTGAGTTGTAAGCCGAAACATTTGCAGGTACACAAGTTGCCCACCCCTCTTCTAAATAGAACAAATAAAGAATAAAAGAGAAAAGGCTGGGATGGCAGGGGAGACGCATGCAATAAATGTGATTAAACATGGTGCAAAAAATAAGGAACTGAAAGAAAGTGAAAACAAACGGCAAATTCTCCCACTGGAGTAATGGAAATGGTGGCCTTGTACAGGAATCTCCATTGGAGCAGATGCTTTTCAACTTGTTCAGAACTGATCTGGAATTAGGAGCAAACAGTTGAGTGGCTGTTGGCAGCAAACCCTTAAGGGTGGCTAAAACCAAAGGGATTGTGAAGAGCTCCAAAAGGATCTCTCCCAGCTGGAAGAACAGGCATCAGATTGGCAAATGCAGTTCAATGTAAGCAAGTGTAAAGTAATGCATGTTGGGTTTTTTAAAAAAATCCCAACTTCAAGGAAAGGGATAAAGAAAGGGATCTTGAGATTGCAGTGGGCAGCTTGGTGAAAATGCTAACCTGATGTACAACTACTGTGCAAAAAGGCAAATTCCATGTTAGGCACAATTAGGAAAGGAACTAAAACTGCCAGTATCATACTTCCTTTTACAGTTCCATGGTTGACTGCACCTAGAATCGTGTAGTCAGTTCTGGTCACCACACTTAAAAGGATATTGTAAAGTTGGGAAAACTGCAGAGAAGGACAACTAAAATGATCAAGAGGCTGGAGCAATTATCCTATATGAGGAAAGGTTACAACAGCTAGGATTGTTTAGAGCAGAAAGAAGTTGAGTAAGAGATGACATAACAGAAGTGTACAGAATTATGTGTGGTGTGGAGAAAGTTCAGAGGGTAGAATATTAGAACCCTGCGTCATTTTGCAAAACTATCAGGACAAAAAGTGCTTCTTAGCACAGTGCATTGTTAAAGTCTGGAATTCACTACCACACAATACACTGTTGGCTACCAACTTGGACAGCTGTAAAAGGGGGTTGAATAAATCCACAAGGGGAAGCCTATCCATGGCTACTCGTCCTGATGGCTAAAAGCTGCCTCCAGTATCAGAGGCAGTCTGTACAGTGCTTCGCATCACAGGTCTATGCTAAAAAAAAGTGTTTGCTCTAAAATAGGCACAGTGAAAAAAACAGAGGAAGGAGACAAATGGAGGCATGGATGAAAAGGAGGAAACATGTGATTATTTGAATTACTGGCACTTGGGCTTAGTTGCCATAAAGTGCAGTGATCACATGGCGAACCTGCAGGGATAGAGCTGAGCATTCATGGATTCTTCTTTGCAGACAATGTACTAAATGCATGGATGTGGACCGTGGGGGCGACTGGAGCACATGATGTTGTGAGCAGGGCAATATTCTCCTTTCTCCCATCCACTGGATCTGTTTGTGTGTGGGACGGAGAGGGAGAGGGAGAGTGGAGGAGAGAAACCTTCATGAAATAGAATAACAGCTTTGCCTAGAACCGGAACACACCACCTTTTCAGCCACTAGGGCGGCAGTGGGTGCCTCCAGGGCAGCAGAAGCTGTGCATGTATGTGTGTACATTTGGGCACATGCCATGCACACGAGTCTTTCACACACACCCTTCGCACATGTGCATACCAGCCATACTCCTCCAAGCAGTGACAAATGTCGGTGCTGCAAAGTTCTGGTGCCTTTGTAATATCTGTTTATTGTTTACAAATATACAAGGAGAGCTTGTTGAAGGCAAGATTTCTTTTTTTTTGGGGGGGGGGGTAGGAAGGGGACAGGCAGCATAGCAATGACATCAATCCTCTTCCTCCAGAAAAAGAACTGCATCCCAGTTTCAGCTAACCCCAATTGAAAACTCTCGTTCTCTCTCTTCCTCACCATTTGGTTTGAATTTCAGGGATTTTCTCCCAATTCAGTAAGTTCAGATACCATATATCCATTGCTTCCCTGACCACCCCATCCCCCACAAAAAAAAAAAAAAAAAAAAAACCTTGAAAGACTAAATAAACCAAATTTTATATCCAGGGTTGTATAGGACATTCATCATTCGTATTTTGTACATCAGCTGGTTCAATTCATTCAGAGTTGCTTATTCGTTCTTTTTATACTTTACATGAATGTATAACCTGCATTTCCTAAACAGATTTATCTGTATTTCCTCCATCTGGTTTATAGTTAGTTTATTTTTAGAATCTGTGCAGCATGCCAAAATGGTAACACCAGCTGAGGTCTTGCTTTGAGAGAAGGGCTGGGGCCGGCACACCGTGAAACTGCTGTAAGTACATGGTATCGCTTCAGATGTTGTGATACTGAATCAACAAGCAGTGACCTAAAACAACAAGCTTTGAAACCTGGAGGTGTAAGAGCATTTTCTTTTTTTGAAAAACCTGGAAGGACATTGGCAAATATCTGATAACTGTCACAGTGCCTCCTTCTTCTTCCCGCTTTTCAGCAGTAAAGAGAAAAGGTTGGATGGGAGTAGTAAAAACCAAAAACATTCTTTAGAAGGGAGTGCAAACCCCTGTTTTGTGTGTGTGTGTGAATGCTATCTGAGCCTCAGAGGAAGGAGGAGCAAGAGGCAGATTCCTAATGGCTTGCGAATCCTTCCCCCTGCCCACCACTGGAAGCAGCCGGCAGCCCATGCGAACAAACGAGACGGACCCTTGCTCATTCACTTCTCCTCCTTGCCGCCTCTGAGTGGTGCTGGGTCTGCACAGCGTCACGGCTCCCGGGATCCTTTTCATTGGAAGCACAGCCGCGTACACATGGATGCACGCCTGATGCCCGCCGTGCCTGTGCTCAGCCATGGGCCTTCCGCAAGGGCCATGCTGCCCTTGTTGGCAGCTCGTACTGGCCAGTGGTGCCTTTGTGGATCTGCTATCATATGTTTGCCTGAATATTCATAGTACTGAGAAAACCTACCTGGTCCATGATAAAAATATTCCAGGGCACACGGAGCATTTTGTTACATGCTGTCAGGTGTTTTGCAGGATAATCCAGAAGGTCCCTAAGAAACGCTACACCTTGAACCCCCTCTCTTGGCTGGTTAAGTACTTACAGCCTTGGGCTGGGGAGACCGAGGTTTGAATCACCCCTCAGGCATGAAGCTCACAGCTTGAACCAAGCATTTCTTAGCCTAACCTACCATGCAGGGTTGTTAGGAGGGGGAAATGGAGGAGGAGGAGAAGCGCAAAGGCTGCCTTGGAGGAAAAAGTGGGGTATACATGGAATGGTTTGGATTTGGTGTCTTTGTTCAGGCAGCAGAAGGTTGCTACTGGCAGAATCTTCTCCTCTGCTCCAGGAGAGGTTTGGAGGGCACATGACAGGGGGCTGCTGGGGCAAGTCCTGTCCCGGTGGTGGTGGACTTTTACAAGCAGAACTTGAATGCTAGATAACACCTGACAACATTATATAACTAGCCTTTCACATAAGGTGCTGGTGGATTCTCTCTCAAAGCCAAGTCTGCCTCGAATTTCTTGCAATCGAAGGTAGGCTGAACAAAGCACTAGTTCACTCTCAAAAGGGAGCAAGGTATTCACATGAGCGTGTTTCAAGAAGAACGTGACTTCCTGTTTCTGCACGCTTCCCATGGCTGAATAGACCTTTTAGTCCTGTTTAATAAGTATCTAATTCCTTTCAATAAATTCTATGCATTTTTATGGCAAATAACTATAAGTAGCAAAAGTGACATCTGTGAGAGACAGGCGAGGGCTTGTTAAAGCCAGAAAGATGTCAGAGGAGCTTTTTATTTTTTTATTCCAGTGGCTCTCTGGGATGAGCATGGAATAATGCTATATATATATATATATATATATATATATATATGCCAGAAACAGGTAGTCAACGATGGTGTTTATTCACTGAAGGTCAGGCTTTTGTATTATGAAACTTCTAGCAGATGCGATAAGCAGTAAATTGCAGATCTATCACTCCCCCCCTTCCCAGCAAGCGTGTGTGTGAAATCAGCAGAATACTGCCTTGGTTTGATTTATAGCCCACTTTTGACCAACTCTTATCTAGTTCCCACAAGCCCTTTTCTGATGCAGCTCATGTCTGAATGACAATAGACAACCACTGCCATTATGCTCCAAAATCCCTCTCTGCATTCTAGACACCTAAGATTACATCTGGGCTATTGATTTATGACTGCCTCCCCCACCCCACTACCCCTCCCGGGACCAGTTTGTTCAGCCTGAACAAGATAGACTATTATTAAACTGAGCAAACAACTCCATGTGAACTTGCAAAGGAAATAATCATTTGCAGCCACCTTTCTAACAACTTGGATGCACAAAGCAACAGAGGCGTTGAAATATTAAGGCTATTTTTATGTGTGTAGCCACCAGTTGTGCTCTGCTCAGATTATATGTAATTTATACCCAAACGACAATACCCCAAACATTCGCTTTCTCCGTCCATCCTGTTTGCAGTGCCTCTCTCGGAACATTCAGGTACTCTGGGCTGGTGGGTGATTTCTTGTTCGCATTAAAACCCAAATAATTGCAAGACTCTCCTTCCCTATCATGTTGCCGGCACCTTCACTTTCTGGGAAAAGAGCGTTTATAGCACCCTTTGGTAGGGATGCCTACTGAGGAGCTGCTGGTATTATTAATTTATCCAAATGGCACCTCCCAGACTCAAACACAAATTGCAGTTAGTAAGCTGTACATCTCTAAGCTTGCAATACATTCTGCAAAGGAAAACAAAAAAGTGCTCAAGAACACGGACATATCTGAACAATGTGCAAAGCAGAATGTGCACATTTTAAGTCCACCCATGCTTTAGTCAACGGGTGCCAAAATACATACATTTAAAGATGCTTGCAAACTACATATATTAATATATTGCACAACGCTTATGTATTTCTCTGCATATTTTTAAAATAAAGGTATTACAAGCTTGTGCAGAATTGGGATGGAACAAGCTTGACCTAAAAAAATTTCTGAAAGACTAAATTTGACAGTGCTGTCCATTCCAATATTTCACAGCAAAACATACATGTTCTTTCAATTTGTAAGTATAATTTTTATGGTACATCATACTTCATACTTTCTGAAACATAGGGTGAGAATTTCGTGAGTGTGTGCATGCTTGTGTGTATCTGTAGTCATTTGTTTATTCCCACTTTTTAAATTACATGTAACATTCATTCATTGCTCTGTTCAGGGCCAATGTAGCAGTTATTTTCTCAGGCATATCATACCTGTACAGAATGGCAGGTCTCGAGATCTGTTTTCTGGACTTATTTGGTCTTAAGCAGATAAATACCTGGACAGGTATGCTTGTCCGGGATAGGTGATGTCTGCCCATCATCTTGGAGGTGTGCAGCTCAGGACATTTACTGTGGTTTAGGACTTTCTGAAGAAATCAGCTATGTTAATGACTTTCCTATGAAGGACAAGATCCAGCCAGAAAATAGGTTGGCTAATAGAACTGGGCAATGCCGTGCAGAGATCTGGCCACAGACTCATAATATCTTGCATAAGCACCCCCAGCTGACATGTTAAAAACCTTTCCATTATTGAAATGGCTTGAAGTTCACCCATATTCATGAATTAAGGCAGTTTCTACACTGTTGTTTCATACACTAATGTTAATGCAATTTAAAACAATCCTGGTCTTAAAAAAGGAACCATCCAACTTTTTTTTAAAATCATGCTTCCCCCTTCCCCTTTCTTTTTGCTTTTCCTGCCTTCTTATTGTAGGAGAAGGACAACAGTTCAAACTCTTTAGAAATCTTATTGTGGCATATTTTTACTCCCAGTCAGGCCGTTTCTTAATCCAGCCTAACATGTCGCTTGCTTTTTTGACTGCTGCTGGGTCTTCAGCAGGTGCTTTCATCAAGCTGTCCACACCGATGGTTTGTTTCTTTTTCCTGAGTGGTTATATTTAATTTAGAACTCATCAAGGCATATGAAGAGCTGAAGCAGGTTCTGCTCGTAGTGTATTCCCATGCATGTCTGCTGTGAATTTCATCTGCTGCTCTTGTCCAGTGTCTCTATATTATTAAAGGCTCCCCCACAAAAAATGCATGCTTGAATTAATTGCATCCTTAAGTCAATTAACACCCATCTTTCAGTGTGGAATACATTATGATTCCAAACAATAATAAGGAAATGAAAGTATCCCAATAAAAGTATCTAAAAGAAAAAGCTAGCGTCCCTTGTCACTTCTGTTTACGTGCATGAGGACTAGATTCATGCTCTGTGCTCCTGCCAAACTCTGTTCAGGCAAAAACTAATAAAGGCTGTGGCTAACTCAGTTAAACCGTCTAGGCTTCAGCGTCCATCTGCCCCCCTCCCCTCCCACTTCCACCACACTGCCAGCACCAGTTTGCATGTCCTTCATCAGCCTCCTGTGGGTTCCCTACAAAAACCTGCTCATCAGCATCATCACTGCCTGTTTACTCGGGTAGTGGACTTCAGAAGTGTATCCATCATCACTAAACAATTGCCTCCTGAATGAGGCCATTTCCTTCCCGGATTTGTGCAGTGTCACTATATCATTAAATAATTCCAGCTGTTCAGCACTGCAGCCAACACGAGGATCATGGTGACTGCTCTGGCATGCGTCTTCTTGGCTGCACTGCTCCCCTGTCTTTGCCCCCTATCCAGTGGCTGCTGGTGTCCACAGGGTCCCTTTGAGTTTTCCCGCAGGCTCCGTCAACCATATAGAGCTGCGAGTGGGGAGGATCCTCAGAATCCCAAAATATGGGAAGTAGATTGGGAGCCAGGTTGTGGGGAAAACTTTATTGGAGGAACTAAAGGACGGGTTTTTGACATGTAGAGAAAACTTCAGGGAATCTGGGATGATCATATTGCAAAAGAGGAGGGTTGTTTTAGGGTGCCTCTGTGGAGGAAAGTTTGTGGTATGACTCCCCTCATCTCCTGAAAGCACAGCACCCCTGAACTTGTTTGAAGTGCTTTTGCTTTCTGAAAAAATATCACCCAGCACATGTTCAGAGGTGCTCTGCTACCACCTCTACTCCTCCCACAGACCCCCTTCTGTAGAGCTAAACCACAACTTCTATTCCAAATGTATTTTTGTGAACCCATTATTTCTAAGAGGGTGCATTAGGCAACATGTATATGGATATAATAAATTAAATTTGTTCAGAGTTATGCCAAATATTTGGTTACCAAACCAAGATGGAGAGAAAAACTAGGATACAGGAGAGCCAAGGACTTATGCAGCTTGTACCCACGTGGTTCAAGCTGATACATCAAATGAGAATTTTTCATACCTTATCTCCTAGCTTTCGGATTGTGGGCCACAGCTATTGATTATAGGTAAGTAAGAAGATGGAAAAAATGTCATTTGCTATACTAATATTAAGTTGGGGTGTTACTTCTTCCTTGCCTGCGCTAACAAGGATTCCCCTACCTTGAAAATTTTTGAAGTTGCTTCATGTATAGATACAAGGATGGGTATGCAGTTACACAACATGCAAAATGTGGAAATGTAGTCTAAAACACCTAGGTAGGTGTTGCTGATTTCTGCAGTCCCACCCCTGTATGTATAGACCTATACATTCAGCCATAACACTTACTAATTAATAGCTTTTGTATGCCATCCTATTATACAAAAATCTCAGGACGGCTTACAATATTTAAAAGGACAATTAAAACAACAATTTCTAATAAGAGTAGAAACAGAACAGAACAACAAAACAGAAACAAACAAATAATAGAAACAAAACAAGCACATAGGGATAGTAATGATGCTATGAAACGCATCACGTTCCAGTGCATTTCTGAAACATTCACACATTTGGCGTTTGAGGTTGGGGAGGCTCCTCTGGCCCCCCTTAGGAAAAGGAAAAGGCAACACGGAGGATGGGGGGCGGGGGGGGGACTGTGGGGCCAACTCTCCCCGCCATCAGTGTGGCTGCTTCTAGCCATCGTGGGTCCTTTGGTGGCTTGGATTTGAGCCCCGTGTGTGATTCTGGACCTGAGTCAGCTCTCGACTCGCTGACTGCATCTTCTCAGTCTGATTTGTGTGCGAATGGGAATGAAGGAAACATACACTGGGCTTGGGGTGTCTAATTCCCGAAGAAACACATTCCCATTTATGTGGGAGCTGCCTTTCATAACCTTTCAGTCTACTCTTTGTTTGTCATTTCATTTCCTTTGTGGTGCCAGCATTACTAGACGGCTCAGTGACACAGATGCTCAAGCCGTGATGCTCCGTCCTCTTTCGCCTCCCCCTTCCTCTTTTTGGCTTTGTGTAGGCTTTTCCCTTAGCCATGGAAACACCCTGTTCCCTTATTAGAGTTGCCTGAAAAAATCTTGATTTATCTGTCTAGAAGCATTTCCTGGTTGAAGTTTTGTTTCAGAGCAGAAGCCTGGTTTCTTCCATCTGCCTCTGCGTATGTCCTTAGCAACCCTGAATCTATAAATGTCCTGAACGGCCATTGCATTGCTATAATGCGGTTGCAATAAAGGTCATAAATAGAGTCTGCTTGGGAATTAATTCAAATAAGAAATTGATGTGCCAAGTTCAGGCCTCTGCTGGGCATGTTAATAATGTCACTTGTGTGATTGCTGCCAGAGGACATCCTGCAGCCAAGACTTGCAGCTCCCCACATCTACCCTTGGGGCTCCCTTCCTAGGACAAAAGCGGAGCCCAGAGGTCAGAAAGAGACTGCTGCAGCATCGCGGCCGGAAGATAACTATTCATCTCCTCAAAGCATGGGCTAGCTTCTTGAAAGATTAATGTTGCTGGTGTTAAGGCCTTTTTAAAAATAATAATAAAAAATAGCACTGATTTCATCCCTGGACTGACTCCAGTGAAGTGACAACAGGGGTGAACTGGGAGGCAGCAAAGTCCTTGAGTTGCCATATGGCAAACATTTATAACTTCTGTGAGGCGGTTGGAATCGCATAGCAAGCCACTGTAAAGGGTATGTGCATACATGGCTCGCTTTGGCGAGGGGAGATGGAAAGTCTCAGCAATCCAAAAGGGCCAGATTTCAGATGGCAGAGTAGTGGGGAGGGGACCAGTCGCATGACAGGGTGTCGCTCCGAATGTACCAGCTAAATACGGCTATTGCTTGAGAAAATGAGATGGAAGAAGCGGTGTGTGGGAAGTGAGGCCACTTACCTGGCTGGGTGCTTGCAGTGGCCTCAGTGGGGATGATTTAGGGGAGGACAGTGGCTTCTCCTTTAAAGAAGAGAATACGCAGAGCCAAGAACAGGCTTCTGCACAAACCCAGGTTTCCATTGTGCCGAGCCTTTCCAGGGCTGATCCTTGATGGGTTTTCCAAGTGAAATCCGCTGTGTGTGATGTGGATGGCAAAGAAAAGGCTACCTGGCTGATCATTTGCAGGATGCATTCTTTCACTGATAGCAGAACCCTAATCTTTCTACACATTGCTGGGATTTGGCGCAAGGCAGGCAAGGTTCCTGGAGCAGAACGAGTGACTTCCAGCACTTCAGCTCTGGCACCTTCTTTTTGAGAAACTGACCTCTGCCTTCTTGCTGGACATTGACCATGTTGCAGTGGAGCCAGCAGGCATGATTAACAGGAATGCTAATATCATCTGCCATCCCCCTTGGATCTCCATGATCCTTCTGAGCTTGCCTGTCATTCTCACAGCAACTAGTGTGGGGGCAGAGAGAGAGAGAGAGCAAGAGAGAGAGAGAGAGAGAGAGAGAGAGAGAGAGAGAGAGAGAGAGAGAGAGAGAGAGAGAGAGAACCTGTGCATGGATTTTCTCAGCATCAATACAGAGATGTGAGTGCTCTCAGTTGTAATGCAAAATATCTCGTAGTGAATGGGTAATTAAGACCTAACTGAATAGACATGAAAAGAGCCAGAGTGGGGGTGTCAATCGGGTTCGCACTGCAAGTTCGGCCTCTTCCTGGGGCATGGCTATGGGACTGTCGGGAGGACTGGCTGAACTTCAAAATGTCCCACGGCACCACTGGACAGAGGAGCAAACCATGCCTTCTGAACAGTTGAAGGAGAAAAACAGCCCTTAGGAAACAGCCCCCTGCCCATCGTCTGGGTCAGACACGTAGGTCTATCATCTGCTGACTCCACTATCAACTGATGCCTTCTATGCAGGCACAATGAGGTCATCAGCACCAGAACATCCAAATTATTCCATGTCTCCTTAAACATGGAGCTTTCCTATGGAGTTGGTTGCAAAGAGCCATCTTCCCATCACTAAATACAGCAGATTCGAGTGATATGTGTGCACATGTGACCCAGCCGCATCGTCCGGCCATTGCTCTCAGTATAGTAACAGTGGACCTTGTGCATAATGGCACATTTGGGGATCAATTTGTTGACATTTCATTTAATGTTTAAACAATGAAGCCATTGTATTTATATTAAGTACCTTTTTCTATGTTAGGTCAGCTCAACAGGGCGAGTTAGGACCAAAGCAGAGGTGACGGCCACCCAGCCATGTTTGTTTTTTTGCCTTATTTATAGCTAAAAGGGAATGCTATACCAAACACGCCAGTAAAACCAGAATTGGGCAGACACTGTGGGAGAGTTACTGTACATTGCACATACTTTGAGAATCCATACACTTGTAATGACAACTGTGGGTGGCAAGGGACCATAAAAGAGCACAATTATTGAGCTTCTTAATGCAACAGTGGATAAACAGGAAAGAGATTATATTCGAGGAAAGTGAATTCAACAATGTGGCAATGTTATTCCAGGAAAGACTTTGCATATGGATGGAATGTGAGGGGGCAGGGTATGTTCTAAACAGAGGGCTTCCAAGCAACCACTGGCCAGGCTAGCCAACCATTTGGGGATTTCTGGTCCAACCCATCTGAAAAGTGCCAGGCTGGGGGAGGTAGTAGACAAATTTGGAAGCAGTAGAGATGGTGAAAAGGAGGAGCAAGGAGGATTGTTGAGAATGTAGTGAAGAGGGCCCTGAAAAGTAAAGATAAAAGCAATTTCTGCATTATAGACTTACATTGCTTTAATATTCATTCTCGCTCCCAGAGCACTGAGAAGTTCTATCAGGTTATATGAGGAGGACTCAAGATCTGGAACACAGAAATCTCAAGACCATCCCTAAACTACAATTCCAGGGATGCTTTGGGGGAAGTTGCAACAGCTGTTATATTGGTATGGCGTTGACCTAAGACCTGCACTAAGAGTTGGAGGAGCAGCAGATGGCCTGCTTGCTGGGATGGAAGAGAAGGCAGAGAGGCATTCTGAAATGTGCAAGCAAGTGTAGCTATTATTCTTTTCTTTTGATTCACATATACTTGTATAATATTCTGCTATTTGAGTGGGCAGGAAAGTAAAGGTATAGTGAAATTAGTGTGTCACTGCACTGCAAATCAAAGCGCAAATAGCCACCGGTAGCTCTTTTCTCGGTAACCAAATGGGCAGCACAGGCCTTTGTATGGGATTACTGGAAAGTATGTACAGGATTGCTGATCATTAAGCTTTTTCTGTTGTGTTTGGGGCAGTGTGGAAGGTTTCACTGATGGACTTCTAGGAGGTGAAATATAAGCCAAATATTTTGGTCCTTGGGAACTCCTATCTGAGCCGATGGTTTCTTCAAATTCCATGTATCTGGAGATATATATGTATCCACCTAGCAAGAGCCTCTCCCTGCTATTCTGGTCCTTGTTTTTAAACAGCTCTGACAATTTTTATCACTTCTTGGGTTAATAAAATTTTGGCCAAATCATCCAGCCGCCATCGTTTGGTCCATGTGAGGCCTGCAGTGACAGAAATGAGCTACCTCCAGCTGGTTTTGCTCCCTTGCCAAGCTCTGCAAGTCTGTCACTGCTTTTCATGCTCCGCTTAGAAACATTCCACATTGTGTTAATCCTCATGGTTAGCAAGATCTTTCTGGCAAGCCTGCCAAATTCTTTCTAGTGCTTAACAAGACAATTCTCTCCCACTGTACTGTAGGTTGAGGGGAGAGCCAGGGTCTTAATTCATCCCATGCCTACAGTAACGTGTGTGGAGATTACCCCAGAATCCCACTGGCTGCATCAAAAGGGTTTGGATTTGGTACCTGCTGTGCTCAAGACTCAGCAAGAGTATGCGTTCATCTAAACACATCTATCTTATGCTTTGCCAAAGCAAACTCTGCTGTCTTTGGCCAAGTTCCTAGTTGTGTTTCAAATGCCAGTTTCATGGCTCACCTCACCGCCCCCGTACATGGCTGAGGACTAGCCCCACTAGACCAATTCCACTTTCCTTGCTGCCCTGTGTTTTCATAAATGAAAGGAACAAGGAGGGGTTTTCCCTCTTGTGTTCTCCTTCCCTGTTTCTTCCTCCCCCTGATTTCAGGACTAGGACTAGAACATGCTGTGTTTCGATGCCGTGTCCCAGCTGATTGAATGCCTTCCTCTTCACACGCAGTGCGTAGGTGATGTGGCTGCATTTGTGCCAAAAGCAAAAAAAGGGGGGGGGTGAGAATGAGAACTTCAGTATCCTGTTCTGAGCCCCCAGAATAGAGGCTGGCTCATCAGGTGCCTCCCCTGCTAGTAGCAGATCTTGTTTGCATTTAAAAAAGCTGTTGCCACATACATTGTAGGGGAGGTTTAAAGAAATGCTTACATTGTGAGATGGCAAAGTAAGAATACCACTTGTATGTAATTTAACAGAGCAGTGATTAAAATCAAAATTCTGCTCCTTCCAGTGCCTTTCAGAAATGAGCTGTCTTCAGGTTCCTTGCAAGCAGGGCAGGGGAAGACCTAGCAAGCAGTCTTACGGCTCCTAGAATGCATGTCAGCAGCTGCTGGCTGCTGGGGAGGCCCCCTCACACCAGTTACAACTGGGAGCGGGTGCAGAGGTCTGCATGAGATCTCCCTATCCAATCCCTGTGCCTCAGTTGCAGCAGAAAGCTCTGAGGTTGGCTGTCAAGATTGGTGTTGCAACATCAAAAGATGCCATAGCAAGAGGAAATGGGGGCAGGAGAGGGCGACAGTTCCCTGGACCCACAAGCCTCTTGGTTCCCAAACCCTCCCAATGCAAAGGAAGTGAGTTGAATATGCTCCTACGGATGACAGAGAGGCCAGAGAAGCTTCTGCCACTCCTCCAGACCTGTAAGGATGGAGGTCGTCAAGTTCAGAGCCCTTCATCCATCAGGCATCAATCCTGTAGGACTACAACCTAAGCCAGATGGCCCTTCCTATGAAAGGAAGAAAAAAAACATTCTTCACTATTTTATGCATGCATTTGTTTTCTCGATAGGAGCCATATTCGCATGGTACAACAACCCACCTCGCAAGTAGGCTGCATAGTGTGGTTTTCATAGCTGCAGATTGCATGGCTGCCTATGTCCCCTTCAAAACCCCTGTCTTAAAAGGAAACATAGCTTTTAACAGCTATCGGAACTCCATACCCCTGTAAATGGGGTGGCTGGTACTTCCCTACACACCTAGAACAGGGGTCGCCAGTGCTTTTGGACCTGTGGACACATCTGGGAATTTGAGAAACTGCCAGGGACTAGCACAAAATGGCAAATCAGTGGGGCACAGTGGCCACTTTCACATCTACTGTATATCTAAGGTTCTTAGATCTCATTTTATTTTGCAAAAAAAATTCCACTGAATGCCTGTTGGACAATGTAAAGTCTCTTTAATAGAGGGTTCTCTGATTCAGCTAATTGCTAGTGGTGCAATGCAGCTAATGCTTCTTTAAAACATGTTCTGAGCATGTCCAGTAGTTGCTTCTTCTGGGGAGGAGGTTATTACATAGATAAATTTAGTGTGAAAACAGTCTTTAATATACCCTGATGTACACACACTTTTAAATTATTTACCTGCTCCACCAAAATTAACAAAGCTAAAAGAT
Organism: Varanus komodoensis; assembly: GCF_004798865.1. Taxonomy (NCBI): domain Eukaryota; kingdom Metazoa; phylum Chordata; class Lepidosauria; order Squamata; family Varanidae; genus Varanus; species Varanus komodoensis. The sequence goes on along the minus strand of NW_025336480.1, from coordinate 21,821,112 downwards.
AAAATTGATTCTCTGTGCCCTTCTGACAGTTAAAAGCTTAATATTAAAAGCTGGAAAGTTAAACTCTCACTCCCCTGCTCCCTGAATGCAGTTAATTGAAGTTCTTGCAATGCTTTCTGTGTATGAAAGCCAACTTGAAATAGATACATATTTGTTCCACTTTTATCAAAGCCCTATGCCTAAGTGCTACAATGCTGTATATGTTTCATTCATCTTGCTGTCAGGAGGGTGGTGGGATCTTGTTGGCAAGCTTCAGTGGCGTCCTCTTCCTCTCTGAACTGCCACCAGAAGGTCATCTGAGGGCCTTCTTGCATCTTGTCCTGAGGGTCTGGGAGAAGCAGCAGATTAAGTCTGAAAAAAACATGCCAGCCTAGAAGGCTAATAGATGCAGTGCAAGCCCCAAAACAATTGGTTCCAGAATAAGCATATTCCCATCGTTTGTTTGATTGATTGATTTGTATGCCCCTTAGCCATAGGATCTTTGGGCAGCTCACAACATATGAGTGTCTTTCTGGGCAACTGAATCAACCACCATCATTCCAGACTTTCCACACACAGAGTGTGCCAGCTTGCTTGCTTGCCGGATAGTATTTAAGCACGCACAACTCTGTCATGGTCTGAAGTCAAACATTGTTCAAAATGCTGATTCAAAATTGATCAGCTGATTGGGTTCACACCTGACACAGCATCCTGTGCCACAGAGAGTTGTTGCACAAACGTGGGCTAGGTCTTTCTCAGGGGCAACAAAGCACAGCGGCAACAAACTCCAATGTGCTGCCTGCGCCCCATTGGCAGTCCAAAGGGAAGGACTGCCTTCCTTCATCATCTCCAAAGTAATCGTGCGTGATAACTTCTTCAAAGTGCCTAGGCAGCAGCACACTGGAGCAGATGTCAGTGCGCTCTCTCTCTCTCTCTCTCTCATTCTATTTTATGCTACATTTAATATTTTATTTATTTGTTATGTTCTTCAGATTTTAGCCATTTTTATCAGATTTTAGGAGTTGCACAGGTGTCCGATTGTCCCAAAGCTTTTTTCAGCTGAATCAATATGCTGGAGAGAGTCTTTTGTCCAAGTGGAGGGAGCACCACCCATGGATATGGGCAAGGTGAGGCTCCAGAGCAGTTGGTTTGTCACTTCATTTCTCTTCGTCTAAGAGTGAGCATAGAGAACAATGGGGATGGAATATTAAAGAATTAACAATACATTGATTAATGGCTGTTAGATTCATGATAGCAAAGAATTGGATAGTAAAATATGATTATCAATTAAATGATTGGTATAGAGAAGTTTTGCTGTTATCTGCCTAGAGAGTTCTATGGGCCAATTAGTATGGAATACAAGTTTAATTGATGAATAAATATCTAAATAAAATAGCTATTAACGATAAGCTAACTTGTGATATTAAAGTGGAAAAGGTTTGATGAATAAGAATAATTTTGATGATATTTGGGGGCTGTTTGATGAGTATATATTAATAAAAGAGAATGGTTTTGAACCTTCACAAGATTCACTGCAGTTTTGGGAGGGGAATGGGACTTCCTGAGAGAGCAAATGATTTAACATGTAACCAAAGGTCCCAGTGGAGAGATGCACTGTCTTGGTTATTGTATAGTTTTAATTAGTTTGAAAGATTTTCCCCTCTTTTTTGTATTATATATTATTCTTGCATATGTTATGAAATTTGTTTTTGTTTTTTAATTGTTTTAATGAAGATAAAAAGTTTGTTTTGTTTTTAAGAGTGAGCATAAAGTGAGAAGTGAACCTGTATCTCACCCATGTCCCAGTGAGATCTTTGGTGTGCCCCACCTTTTCTTCCCTTTCCTGAGACCCTGGGTTGAGGTCCCCAGTGCAGTGCCCACAGGGACCATGGCTGCAATCGCCCCAGCAAAGAGCACCCATAGGAACTGTGGTGCTTGTGAAGAGGTCCCCAGAAGGGTGTCCATGCATCCATTTTCTCTTTCTCTTTCTTTTTAAATAAATGTACACAGAGTTGTATAAAATGCGCACAACTTTCTAGCACATTAAATTATCTAGTATTACAAACTGAACCTCATTTCTCTGAGAAGTGCAGCTACTGCTCAAAATGTAAAATGAGGTTTTGGACATGTACAGAATGTGCTTTCAGTTTAGCATGACCTGATGCATGTGTTTGTGGAAGTGTGCCCTTGTGTTTTCAGGGAGCTTACTCCCAAGTAAGTGTGCATAAGATTACAGTCTTAATTAATCCTATATGCAACAGTGGGCAACCTCAGGAGGTCTAAGGGATGCATTTTGTCTCCAGACCCTCAAACCATGGGCTGCATTCCCTGAAGATTCTGAAAAATCAGCAATATCAGCAACAAAAAAATCAATCGAATTGGGAACGGGGGCAGTAGGGACTATATTTGGCCCAAGGGTTATGTATTGCTCATGCCTGCTATATAAACTGTTTTAGAAATAAACTCTATTGAACGCCATGAGATTTCTTAGGCGACATGTTATCTATGCTTTTGTCCAAATACAGGATACTAATAACAAGGTAAGCAAATCACACACAACTGTGACTTTTAAGGTTCCATGGAGGAGTCCAAAGAAGTTCTAGAGCTGTGAGGAGAAGGAATTAGATAATCCCTGAGTTTTTCTGACCATGTTCTGGGAAACTTCTCAACCCAACACCTCATATCACATAGGAAAGTTTTTATATTCTCTCTGCATAAACAGGAGACCCTATAAGCCTTTGTTTTCTTGGTTCTTTTAGCATTGCATAAACCAAAGCTCCCTACAAAAGCCTAAATATCAAATATGAATTGGGTAAATTTACTATCAGGGCTAAATTAAAGGCATCTTCTCATTTGACACTGAGAATTGGTGGAGGGATTTGCTGACCACATTTTGGATTAAGCTGAAGGGCTTTCATCTATCCTTGTTTTGTGTAATGAAGATGGGGAAAGTACAGTTTTTCTTTTGAACCAGACAGTGATGGCGCACACTCAGAGCATGAAGCTGATGTGGCAAGCCAATGGAAAATCCGCAGAAAAGAATGCTAAGTAGAGTGACACAAATGTTGCTGCACACACTCCAATGCACAAGCCTTCCATGCTTGTTTGTAGAATGTGCCACCAGTCCACACATGCATACACACATCAAGCAACACACTTATCTAGGCCACATGAAGTCCAAAGACTTTGGAGCATTTCATCCCATCCAAACTTATTCTGCTTCAGTTGCAAAATGCACCTTTGCATTCAGTATTCAGAATTTTCCCCAAGCCCAATTACAGGTTATTCTGTTGCTCATACAATACTCCAGATATGCTTTTGCCGTTGAAGGGTTTTATGTCACTCATTCTGCTTGCCCTCACTTTATTTTTCTCCCTGCCCCCTATATTCTCAAGTGCTTTGTCCAGTCTCTTTTTAAATAGATTAAATATGGTACTTTCTCACTGGCTTGTCAGAATCTGTCAGTAAGTCTCTAAGGCAATTGACACCGGCAATTCCGAAGGTGCATTGTGGACCTTAGCCCACTTGTCATTTGGCTCTAAATACAATGTTTTCCTCTGGCTGTCATGAGCATGGCACAGTGGCATTTGGAAACCCCGACTCTCACTCTTTCTCTCTCCAAATGCAATCGTACAAATTGCCTGCAACAAATGACCTTTTCAGTTGGGTCCGGTGCTAAGCCAAAGAAATGAAAATATATATTTGGCAGACAGGTATAACAGAAGATCAATTTGCAGCACGGGGCAAAAGTTTAAATTCTGAGGTCTGGGCACTTCAGATATTAAGTGATAAAAAGCTTTGGGAGCTAGTAACGCACTACTGCATAACGCACAGTATGTACGCACTGCTTCTGTTTTTCTTAATAAGATTGGGTATGATCCAACTTAAGGTAAGCACAATGCAAAGTTGTTCTGTTACAGCTTTCCCACCACAACTTACAAAAGCTTATCTTTGGCTGGATCTTGAGTACTGGATTTTGGAAAACTTGTGTCATAGTGACTAAAAGCTATGGTTGGGCCACTGCCCACCAGTGTTCTAGCTTTCATGCCAAGCAGTTTTCTTTGGAGTGGTGAGGAAGCAGCCCCTACATAAGGTAACATCTCTGAAAGGTCTGCTGTGTTGTTTCACCTGATGCATCATCACCTCCATAAGAGGTGATGATGTGAATCGGGGTTGGGTCATATTGCAGCTTTCAGATGGAGCACTCACCTCATCTTGGAACATGATAGAAAAGGCAGCACATACTCTTACCAGAGAGGATGGCCAACTTAGTATGTGTTAACTTCTGTGTGTACCTTAGAAACATAGAAACAGAGTGAGTCAGAAGGGTCCTCCCAGGCCATCTGGTCTGACCCCCGGCTCCAGCCGGCTCCACTCAACATGCCCACCACGTGCACGTCCAGCCTATCCTTGAACACCCTCACCGATGGGGCCTCAACGACCTCCCGTGGAAGCCCATTCCACGCCCTCGGGGTCCTGACTGTCAGGAAGTGCTTCCTGGCATCCAAATGGAACCTTGGCTCCCTGAGCTTTGCTCCATTGAAGCGCGTCCTGCCCTCCTCTGCAGGGGAGAGCAGGTCTCTACCCGCCTCCATGTGACACCCCCTCACATACCTCCATGTCACCATCAGATCCCCTCAGAGTATAGAAACACCTTCAGAAGCCTATGACTGCCCTGCAAAAGCATGAGGATTCATTGAACATTTACTTTCCTTTAAATCTGCTTAGTGCTTTGTTTTTAAATGCTTACGATGTGAATTCCTTTATAGTGTTGCACCAAGAAAACTTTGGTGTTAAGAAAGAACTCCTTTTGCATTCAGTGGAACCAACTTCTGCATAAACATTCTCATACGGAGATCTAAGCTTTGCTAGCATTTTGACACCAGTGGGGGGGGGGGGGCATTGTTTCTAGGAGGTTGATTTCAGAAAGGGATACAATATTTGTTTGTTTGTTTATTACAGTTTTATCCTACCATTCCTCCAAGGATCTCAAGTGGTATTCAAAGTACTCAGCTTCCACATGTTAAGGTAATAGAAATGGCCTGAGAGGCAAGACTAGGCTCTAGGTTACTCAGTGAGCTTCTGTGATTCTATGATTTCCTTTCTGATCACACTTAAACTCACTTTTAAGCCACAAGAACTCATTGGCAGACTTCCTATGCATATTTTTTTGACAAGTAAGTCCTTCTGAATTCAGTGCAGGAAGCCTTTCTCAGGACCAATCAGAGAACATCTCTCTGATCAGCCAGTGATCAGACCTAACAACTCTCTGAGGGCTTAGCAGAGATGTTCATCTCTGTAGTGGCGTGCTGGTTTTAGGGATGCAAATGCTCCTCTCCACAGCTATTCTGCATGAGGTCCAGGGGGCAGGGCTGGGAAGTGCATTAATATGTGTGACTAGTGCAGATGTTGTATGTAAACATACGGGTAAATTGTGTGAGTGAGCTGTTTGTGTATGTACAAATGATGTTTGTGTGAAAGCGCAGACAGTGTGGGCATATGAATGGTATGAGAATTATGGAGACAAGGGAGTAGGAATAGTGGGGAGGGTATGTGGAAATGGCTGGTGTGTGCCTGTTTGTGCAGATGGTGTGAGAGATGTGGGCCATGGGGCACACTTGAAGTTCCAGCAACACCCATTGGGGAGCTGGCCAGGCTCACTGCTTGCCTACACAATTAATCATTTTGGCTCAGCTTTGCAGATCACCAGAGCTAATTCATGACACACTCATAAATCAGAGTGAAGATGGCTAGTAATTTGTTGTAGTATTTTCCTAACAAATCTAGAGGGAACATTTTCAGAATGGGAAGGCAAGGATACTTTCTCCCTTAGCTTTGGAACTGAGCACATATCACTACTACCATGTCTGCCTAGAATTTGGGGGAGTGGGTGAACTCTCAGGGACATGATCCATCCAAAGTTCAGCATCAATAAGACCCACTGAGTTCATCAGTAGCAGCATATGGTTAAATCATCCTCATTACAATAATAGAAAGGGGGCTTTGTGAGACATCTAATTCCCCCCACTTAAAACAAGAAATCTGGTGGTAGAGCAGCTCCACCAGATGCCCAACAAGCTCTATTTGGAAATCCCCCAGTGAGAGAAAGCCCAGCACTAAAGTTTAATATGTTTAATAATTTCCATTATTAAACTGTTCTTATCATGATGACATTTCAACCAAAATTCAACTATCTACGTACTCTCCTTTAACTGACACTGACTAGATCTAGACCTTCAGGAACTAGAAACAAATTTTTGTCTTGTATGTGCCAATGCTGTTTTTTTTCTTGTATGTATCTTGCTTCGCCTTTGGTGAAGCAAGATTTTGGTGAAGCAACAAATTTTTGTCTTGTATGTATCTTGCTTCGCCTTTGGTGATCCGAGTTCCTTCAACTTTTCCTCATGGGTCATGTTTGTTTCAAAATAACTTAGGTGCTTTTTCCCCCTGGAATATAGGTTGCTCCATTCATACAATATTTCCTGTTTATTTAGAAATAAATGCATCATTGAATTCTCCTACCCGTTTGCACATTTCAGTGTTACAGGATTAATTTAACTGTAGAGCTGCAAAATGTGCTAGACTTACTTAGAGTTGTTTGCTGCTGAGTAACCTTGGGCCCATTCCTGATGATTATAAGTTTGGGAAGTAGTGATTGAATTCTTGCAGTTCCTCATTTAAGTTTCTTAAAAACTTCTGGTATTCCCCAAATAAATGAGTGAGTGGGTTAAAAGCTAAATGTGAAGAAAGAAGGGGGGATCGTCTTACTTTGTTCCCTAAACTAACTATATTAGCCATGAAAATACCTGTTACAATCCTAAATGCATTTTTTCTAATGTAAATGTGTCTCTGTGCAATGAAATGTACACAGGTCTGTAACCCAAGTCTATTGTCTTTTCACTCATGAAGGAAAAGAGACTCAACCCTCAAATATGTCAACAAGCATTGCCACTCCATCCTGTCAAATGCCTTCTCACCAGGAAGCTTCTGGGAATTTTATATATTAGGGTGAAGATTGTTCCTTTCTGCATATTCTGAGTCACATTTTCTGGCAGAGGTGGTGGCAATGATGATGATTTTGTTTTAAAAAATTGCTTGGTGTGAACATAATGTCTTAATACCTGTGCCAGATTTTCTAATAATGTTTGCCAGTAGACATTAAAGGAATGGAAGGCGATTGTATTAATTATCTGAAGTATCATTTTGGATCAGCACTTCTGAAATGAATATATACAAACATTACTGGAATAAGCGCTATGGCTAACTGCCAATCCAAAATGTTTAAGTCAAGATTTCTGAGGTAATGTTAGAGCATTTGAAGTATTCGGTCTAAGTTTACTACAGTTTTATGTATTTATTCAAATGATTCATATTCCATCTTGCTACCTGTTTGAGTATTTATATATACATATACATATATAAATACTTTATATATATAAAAATAAATCAAACAAGGACATTAAAAGTGAGTGCTACAGCAGGTGACATAAACCGAGCTAACCCCCATCCCCCATTATATTAGAGCCAAATACATGCATTTTAGACATCCAACAAGCTGGTGACCTGTTGGAAAGAGGCTAGAAGAATCTCAGGGCATTCCAGAGTTGTGGCAACGCGGCAGAAAAGACCCCGTGCTATATGCCTGTCAAGCATGCCTTATATATTTTCATTTCTGTTCAGCTTTTCCATTTTTATTTGTTAGAAGAACATTTCCCACACTGCACCCTGTTGAAGGTGAGCCATAGCCATAAGCAAAGGCTTTTTATTTTGGTGCTGAAATAATAGTTTGATCTTCTGAGTTTATGGTGTGCTCGTATGTTGCAGGAGGTTGCCTTGCTATTCAATTTCAACCAAATCTGGCATTTCTGTTTTTCAGAGGTGTAGCTGGGGAATGAAGGCAGATATGCTAGCTGGATCCAATGACGACTCCTCCACTGATTCCACATCGACAAATCATACATTGAGGCTGAAGGTCTGGCGGTTTGGATTGGTTTTTATGTAGTTATATTCATGTAGAATCCTTCACACAGTTGGGAGCCCTGCATATTTAGGGTTCCACACCACATGAAGGATTCTGCATATAGCCAAAAATTAACAAGAATCTCCCTTCAAACATTTGACCTTAACATGCATAGATTGTGGTGGAGCCAGTGGAGACAGGGTGTGATGCACATGGTCCTGCCCATTTCCCATGTTTAGTTTGAACACAGGAGAGGGAAACTTTTGAAGAAGGTGAATATCAAAAGCCACACGTAGCTAAGAGGAAAGTAGATGATTGGAGGCAGAGTATTGATAACTTTATGGAAAATCTGAATGGTCAGGGAACTTCAGTAGATGTCTGAACATTAGGAGGGAAACCCCTTCTCTGGGTGCCTTAGCCATCTGAGGTTCCATTGAATGGATACTAGAGAACAGGAGGTTTAGGCTGAGCCACCAAAAATGTGGATCTGACTTATGATCACCTGGCATCATGTTTACTACATTGGAGGCACCTGTATCTATCTCTTTCTTGTGTTTAATGGAACTGAGGTTGTAATCTTGCATCCACGCTACTGTACACCATCGGCTCAGTGAGATGCACTGCATAGACATATTCGAGATAAAAAGTTAATTGATTTTGTTCTTTCACCCTGCATTAATAGTGAGTACTCTTCTGTCCTTTCCCCACCCGGTATATCCTGTTTTAGTGGTTATTAGAGTGTTTAAAAAAAGAAAAATGCATATTTTAGCTGCCTTAAAGCTTTGCCAATAAAAAGAAATACAAATTTAGAAAATGATTAGGGAAGGTTTTTCTAATAGGGCTGGATCTCTGATTTGACATAGCTTTCAATAACATTTTTTTGGTAAATGGAGTTCCAATTTACTTAGCTGAGGGCAATACAAATATGCTCCTTTCCACATCAAAGTGCATTGTTACAGATTCTCTTTTTTAGGTTCCGGAACTGAAAAACTCCTTGCAGTAAACTTCTGCCACTTTTAAAGAGAAGGATTTCTACTCGGCAACATGCTCTTACCTATGGAAAGTTGGAGGCTGGTGCTTCCACTGTTGGTGGGCTTCTGACCTGAAGGAGCGATTCATGTTGCCAAGCCTATTTGGGAATAGGGTTCAGCAACATGGATGAAATTTCTTTAGAATTCAGACTGAAATTCCAAGTGTATGCACAGCCCTGCTGACATTGCAACTACCAGTCTCCACTGCCTATGGAGGAGGTACCTCATATGGGGAGGAAAAGCATTCAGAACAGAGAACTTTGCTCCCCATTGATCCCCAGCTTAGCAAATACTGCCACCTGTAGAAATGCCGTCAGTTTTACTGTGCAGATTGCAATGGAATTGTTTCACATTTGCCTACCAGATTAATCAGAAGATGTACTAGGAAATGGGAGACATTCAAGCCTGTATTGCTGACTTGTCATGCCTCCCTAGGAAAAAGCAACTCACGCTAGAAATGTAAGTCTGATCAAATATACAGCTCTGCCAACATGTTCAGCAGCTTTGTGATCGCTGGACGAACGCCACTCTGCCGATATCTGCCTTGGCTTCTACTGTGCTCCTTGAAGCAGCTTTTGGAGCTGCAGCAAGGGCTCCTGACCCTGAGTTTAAGCCTCTCGGGACCCTCACACAGTGCTAGCAGTATGTGCAAGCTTGTAAGCACCACCGTGTGGCTCTTGGCCATCTGGGAAGCAATAGGAGGGGATGGCATTTGGGAGTGAAAGAACAAAAACGGGAAAGGAAGGGCACTTGCAATGTCTTTTCCCTCTAGCCTTGTGAACTGCTCAGAGAGCTTTAGCTATTGGGCAGTATAGCAATTAAACAAACAAGGAAATTATGTGTGTTGTTCCTGGCCATCTGAACCAATTCACTGTTGTGAGAAGACGGCCTAGGGAGATAGATATGTGAATCCAGGCTAAGCTGCAGCCTGTCCTGAAGTTTGAAGGATTAATTGTTCCAAGTTGGAAAATAGCTGCAGTGTCCTTTGCTTTCAGGATGTCAACATGGGTGTATGTTGGGAGCAAGAATGTTCGTGGACTAGTACGTTTGCAGACTTATTTACAACGGTTAAGTGGATGGATGCAAATACTTCCAAATGCAGACTTAGACCTCCAAGAAGAAACTAAGTGCGGGTTCTTTTTGCTCTGGGCTTAAGGAAAGGGAAGGAACTGACTGATCAGACTTGCAAGGACTTTTCTGTGGGCTCGCCTTCTCTCTGTCTGAGAGCATCTGCCAAAGGTTGCTGAGGGCGACGGGGATTATTGCCTTGATGGCATTCCTGCCACTGAGCCCTCATATCCCAGGCCGAGATTTCTTCATGTAGCACAGCGTTCCTTGGACGTTTAGCACCCCATTAAAATGTCATTTTGTTCCATTAATATTTTATTTATAAATGCTTTACAAAAATGTATAATAACTGAGTATTTAAACAGCAGCTCATGAAAAGCAGTCTATTACGTTTGTATTAAAATGTGCTTGAATGTACAATTATAAGAAAGACTATTTAGACAAACCATAAAATATGTATGCTGGCAGTGTGCTCTTGGCCAGCTTCTGTCAGACTGCCAAGCTGAGCTGGAAATAAGGGATAATCCAGGGATGCAAACTGGAATGATCCTGCATTCTGCTTTGCATTCCTTGTTATAAGATTATGGCACCACTCAGCTCCAAGAACGGTGGGGTGTGCTTGAGGTAGGAGATGGCCCTTCATGAAGACTGGCATTTTCTCCTTCTTTTCCCTGAAGGGAGATTCTTGGCATTCCAGTCATAGATACGGCAAAGAAGGTGCACATTGCAAGCATTGTGACTGCCTCGTTTAGACAGAACTTCTGCCACACGGAGAGTAAAGGTGCGTCACCTAGCAGGACCAGGTGCTGAGCATATGGTGGCCTTTCCTGACCCCAGTAAGGCTCATGTGGCTTTGATAGCTCCATGGAAAGAAGTGGTCTGGAGAAGTTTCTTCTATCCAGGTATGAGAGTTGACAAGGGAAGGTGCAGATTTCTAAGCATTCTCTAACCATTCTAGCTTGAAGCATCCCTTTTTTTACCCCTATTTTTACCCTATTTGAGAAGATCAGCACTTAATGAACTCTAAGTGTGATGATAGTCACCAAAAGAAATCAGGAAGAGCTCCATTCATTACCATGCTTCCAAGCCTGGGTGTCCCATATGGAAATGAATCCTTGTGGCTGTCCGTCAAGAGCCTCCCCTTCACGAAGCACTTCCCAATAGCTCAATACATCATATTCTGCTTTGTTTCCAAGGAGGGTATCCAACTCATTCATTCCATCAGCACAAGTTATGTTTCACTAGCAGAAGCCAGGTTCTGAACTGTGCACAAGAGAAGAATCCGACTAAAGTTATGTCCATGCAAGTTCCATTGTGGAAGTAGTTGTGCATTATGCTTGCACAAGCTGTGAAACCATCTTGCAACCAGCTGTGGATGAACCTTGTGCAACCAGTTGCACACGCATAATGGACCACTCTCTGTGCAATGGGGAGATTCAGCAAAGCCCCGCTAGTGCCACCTGAGCTTGCACGATGGCCCCATTAGATATCGGCCCACAAATCTCCCAGTCCTCAGGTACAGATTGTCAGGACCCCCAGGTCCTACAGAGAGCAGCGAGGTTTAGCATCATGCTAGTACAAAGCTACCATTGCATATAACCCAGTCTGAGTGGACGGAAAATCTACCTTTGCAACCAACTGTTGTGTCTAGGCTACTGCAGATCATAAAACACATTTGATACGGAAGCCCATGCATGCGAACCTTTAAATTCAGCCTTTTCTAACTGGTCTTGGCAAATGTTGATGGCCGTCAGCAGGGTTCCCCCCACCAACAGGGAAAGAAAAACAGCTATTGCCCACATTGATCTCCAGTATAACATGTCACCCAGTCTGTACCCTGGTCTGGAAATGTAATTAAAAGCACTCTGTTTTGCTAATGGTGACTTGCTAAAGTGTAGGAACTGATGTTTACATTCACTCCTTCTTTTATTGCTCAAACGCTGGTAGAGAAAGAAAAGTTAATGTATCTGAATTATCTTGAATGGCTGCAACTGATTTATATCAGGCTTGGAGTGCTGTGGTTTACATACATCATTTTCTTTCTGGATTACTTCACCATTTGATTTGTCTTCCTCCGCCTTCTCCCTTTCCGCTATTTCCTGCTTCAAATCTGCTCCCCCTCATATTTTTATGTTACTTGCAGATAAACATCTTTCCAAAAGCTAGCACTTTCCTGCTATCCCTTGCCATTAAGTTATAGATTTCCACATTTAGGGAATAGTGGGGGAGGGGGGAGAAATCGTATGACTAAACAAATAATCCAACTTGCTGCAGTACATTACTTTGAATTGTTGTTCATAACATTTTGTGTTGTTGTAGCAACATGCTCCTTGTCTATATTTAGTTTAATAGCTGCTTTTGGAATATTGCAAGCTCGCGGCAGTATATTATCAAGTGGCTTTGAATGACATCATAGCCCAGGAGTGCCATCTCCGGTGGGTTATAAAATCTTCCCAAACTCTCCGTATGTATTAATAGCTTGTAATATAATTTTAAACCAGGTATTACAGTTTACAGCAGAAGGAATAAAAAGAAATATTCCGGCCTTGTGCTGTTTCATGAGGCGAGAAGGAGGACACAGAGAATCTTTTCCCTCTCCTTGTTAGTGGCTGGGTAGAGTAGGATGTGCCCTGGGGTCGGCCAAATGGGTTGGTGCTTGGACCAGGTGGCAACGCCCTGCCAAAAGTAGCAATGCTGACGTCACTGGCTGCCTAGCCTTCTGCGTTCGGTGATGTCTTTCCTCCCCGAGAAACAAGGAGCTCTTGCACATCTGCACGGAACCACAGCGTGTTGCAGGGCGTTCTGGGCAAGCGCGTTTGTTTCAAACATTTCTCCACCGCCTTTCGGGAAGTTCTAGGGCACATGCACGGTTCACCGAGCCAGGCTCGTTGAGCTTTTCCTCTGCTGCATTTCAAGAGTGTGAACAAGCTGGAACACTCCCAAAGTTCTCCTCCGGCTGCCATTTAAGGAAAGTATCAGGAATACTGATTTCCCCCCTGCTCTTCATAGCCGCTTGCTTGCCCATCGTCACTGGTGCTGAGAAACTGGAAAGCTCCTGAGAAACTGATCAAGAGCCCTGTGGTTCATATCGTAGAATCATAGAGTTGGAAGGGGCCATTTAGGGCACGACATCTAACCCCCTGCTCAGCACCAGAATCTACTTTAGATTAGGGTGCCCAGTCTCTCTTTCGCTACATCCAGGGACGGAAAGCTGATCACCCCTCTTGGCAGTTGGTTCCATGGTCCAACTGCTCTGACTCTTTAGAGGCTTTTCCTAATCTTCCACTGAAATCTGCCTTCCCATAACGTAAGACCATGATATTGTGCCCTGCAGTTGTGCTTGCCAGAGAACTCAGCTTGTCTATTTTCCTTGTGTCAACACTACATCCCCGAAAAAGTGTTTTCCTGTTCCCCCTCTGCCTTCTCTTCTCAAAGTTAAATATGTCCAGTCCGTAATGTTCTTCTTTCACAGTCATTTGAGGGAACAATTTCACATCACTGCAATATGCTCAGGATTGGATAGCCTAAGAAAGCATGCATTCCAGTTCCCATTCAGCTTATCATCCGGAGTTCCTCTGTACTGTCACCCAAGCTGTGAATGACGTTTCTTCTTCCAGTTATTAAACTAAACAGATTTAAATTTGGAGCCATCTTTGCACCATAGGCCATGGGACACTATCATGCCTAATATGATATTTATATTACAAAATTCTTTCTTCCCTCAAATACCAATGGGATCTCTTGCTTCCTTCCCACAAAACACATTTCCTGGCCTTCTTGATGCCATAACTGAATATTTGATTCTCCAGCCAAGTATCCTGGATTCTTCAGTGACTGATCATCACACTTACAGTTGTGTGGTTTCTCTTTAGCCGGAGGACTGGCTCTTGAAAGGAGGGTCTTAGGCATGTTGATTCAGAAGTAAGCTGTACTGAGTTCACTGGGCTTACAGAACTGGAGCCTCAAGAGCAGCACGTTGCAGTGAGGGACTCCGGCAATGAGCTCCCTTATCCCACCCTGCACGCCACTATCATGTGCAATGTCATTCAGGTAGAGCAGGATGGAGGCAACAGGCTCACAGAGCAGCATGGAGCTGCAAGGAAAGCACTGCAGCAGAGGACAAGGAAGGGGGCACCAGCCCTGCCATGGGTGCAGGGGGGATTCATTTCTCCCAGGACATGGAGCATGGTGCAAGAGACCACGAGCCATGAACAGACACCAAAAAAGTGTGTGAATGGCTGGACCGTAGGGATTTCCCCCCGCATACATGTCTGTGCTCTTCCCCAGGCAGGACCCTTGTCAATGAAAGCAGAACCTCAAAGATTCCAAGTGGGAAGCACTTCTGACTAGAGAATCTCTTCCTACTTCTGTCATGAGGCCTTACATAAGCATCACTCTGTGTCTCTCTCTCTGCACACATAGGGATGTGACCCACCCCACCCAGACTGTAGCACCACTGACACCCAGGAAAAAATAGAATTTAGGCTGGTCTTCTCTGGAAAAGAACATTCCAAGAAAGTCCCCTTCTATATCTTCAGGTGATGTCTTTAAAACGATGGGAAATTGAGGGGCTTTCTTTGTTTCCCTACGGTTCTGTGTTTGTGTGTGTGCATGTGTGCGTCTTTCACCACAAAACCCTGGTTTGAGATTTCTTTACGGTACTTGCAATCAGAGTTTCATCTGATGTAATATAGATGCTGCTCAAAATAATCAATAAAATGTTATTAAAAGGTACAGCCCATGCATATCTAGCCCCACTTCTCTGCATGTCACCTAATTACATATATCAATTGCTTTCCTGTGACCCTCTCCAGCGGCACATCATTTAGCAGAACGCAAAGGAGCACTGCAAGGTGTGAAGAAGCATGCCCTTTGTTTCCAGGGAAAAGACCACAGGGTTCCTGCGTCCCAAGTATTAAATATATCATGCTGGAAGGAGTAAGCCATATCTCAGATGCTCTGGATATATTTGATATTCAATTCCGTCTCTAACCACCCCCCTTCTCCCACCACCCCCCATGAACACTTTTATCACACCCACAATGCAGTGCTTGTAAACTGTACTGATGTCAACTATCCTCTATTTATTACATCTTACACTTTAAATATCACCTCTGACAAACAAAAGAAAAGCAAATGTTCCTAAATTTCCTGAAGGGCTGAAACATCAAGCCCGGATTATTATTGTTTATGTCTCAGCTTTAGCAGCCTCCAATGTCTCCATGGTCGGCTGTGCGCCGTAGCTGGCAATGATGAATGACCATTACGGCAGCTTATTGGAAATGGCTTGATTTATAACCTGCTCTCCCGCCTCAGTCTAATGGCTTCATTTCTTTCCTCCAGTGTGTGATGCCACAGCCAAGGTCATTGCGCCAATGGCCTTTTGTTGTTCGTTTGCTGATGACCACTGTGCCCGCGAGTCGACACAGAGCAGGGGGAGGGGGAGGGGAGAGCGCAAAGAGAAGCCAACCTTTATATTTTATCTCCCCCCACCCCACTTCCAGCCCTGATAACTGCAGAAGCACAGTAGATTAAATGCTGTCTTCTTTTTTTGCTTTGCTTCCCTTGCTCGCCAGACAAGGGCCTGCTTTACGAGCCACACTGGGAAAGTCTATTACTCACATCTACTTTAAATGACCAACATCAAATATATACAGCTCCCATTAAAGCTGAGATCAATAAAAATGCCATTAAGATAGTAAAAGTTGCTGATATTAGTGAAGCCCCCAAACAAAATATTTGATTTTCTTTCAGGTTGTTAGTGAGATGGAATACGAACACATAAGAGAAAGGGAGAGGACGGGGCCATGCCTGTGGTCAATAATTTATCTCTGAGATTCATTCAGCCTCTCACCCAATATTTCCCTCCTGTCTATTGATTCCTCATCATTATTTGTCATAAGCTGTCCTAACTCAAGGAGAAAATATGCCCTGTGTGTCCAAAGGGAGTCATACCTGGAGAAATAGAAAGGAATTTCATTAAAAGCAAGGAAGGACAGCCTGGGCGCTGAGTGTCTCCAGCAGCAATCGGCCTGCCGGGGAGACGGGCCATCCTGCCACACGCCACTTTGGATATTAATGCGCTTTCAGGCCGATTGGACAGTGCCGCGGCTGGCAGGGCTCCGCTCCGGACACGGCCACCTCCTTCCCTTCCCCTGATGCCCGGAATGCACGGCCATCCCAAATCGACATGGGCCATCCAAGGTGATGGGCGAGCAGGACGGCATCCCTTGCTGGGAAAGCGGCTGCTTCCTAGGGCTTGCTAGCTAGTGCTGACTAGAGTGTGTTGGGGCGGGCGGCATCTGTCCCCTTACCTGCTCCCTTTTAACACTGTAATGTCCCTGCCCTTGACTGCCACGTAGGGTGGGGAGGGGATTTGCTCTGCCAGATCCGGGACTGGTGTCATTGTTGGCCAGCCTGGGGGATTGGAGGGCACAGGTCCTGCAGAGCCAAGGCTTCCTACCATCTGCTCTCAGCACACTTCCCTGAGGCCCCACGGAGCCGGAGCCGGAGCAGTGGCAAGCAGAGCTTTCCATCACAGCAACAAGAACGCCTTTGGGGGCAAATCCCCTCCCCTCACAAACCAAGGGAGGCCACTAGAACGCACACCCAGGGACTGAGCTCTCCACTGCAGTGATTGCCTTGGCAGCCTCTAACCCTGCCTCCCTCTCACATGGTGTGGGTTGCTAGGAACGCCGTCAAGCCCTCACCATATTTACCCAGGCATCACCCCCTCTAGCCAGAGACGAGGCCCATCTCCCCGCTCTACAAACGGCAAAGCAAACACTGGAAGTAAATCAAACTGCTTTGAAAGTGCATGTCTCATGGGAATATTATCTCCCCCGCTGCCCATCAACACGTTTTTTTTTATTCTCCTAATTAAGGTACAAACACAAAAGGTAAAGAAAATGGTGGTGTGAGTAGAAAGATAAAGCAAAGATATGGGTTGCACTATAGTGTACATCTGGTATTTATATCGTATGTTATACAGATGTTGCAGAACTGGTTACATTAAAAACACTATCGTCTTACATAGTTCTTCTATCTTGGGCCCATCTCTCATCCTCTGTCTGTCTCCCACACATGCATGCACAAGAACTACAAAAAGCAGAAACAGAGGAATATGAAATATCAGTACAAAAGGGGCTGGAGTAGGAGGGAGATGGAAAGGAAAATGAACTGCCTCACCTCACCCACAGAGGAGGCGACAGAAGCATGCTCTGAGTGAAACACACTAGACCTTTTCAAGTGACATTGCAGGGAGAAGGAACACATGGGAAGGGGAAATGGAAAGTAAGTTCATTGTGGCAGTCTCTGCCCTTAATCTAGGCAACTTTGGGTTGTCCAGGGACAATTTCCAGCCCCCAAAACACCCCTTCCACAAGCTGGTTGCTGAATTCAAGGCAGCAGCAGCCAAAAAGAAAATAAAATCCACTACGGAGCCTTCGGAAGGACAAATGTAGCTGGAAAAGTGGGCACACTTGGCCTTTCTAATAGTTTGTAGAGGTTTGCCACTGAGTTCGACTGGCAAACAATCTATGCTATTGTTTTTGTTTGCCGGTGGTGCAACAACAAGAGCCACAGAAAAAGTCAAGGGCTGCACATGGCCCAAGGGCGGTGTGTTCCGCACCCTGATTTAAAGTCTAGAAGACACCGTACAAGGGTTGAAGCCTTCCCAGATGAATGGGAACCGTGGGGGGAAAATGGTCTCCTCATTTCTAATCCACCCACTAACTTAAGTTTTCTGGACAGATTTGCTCAAACGTAATTTCTTTATGAGTTACAATTCTACGGTGTGTATCTGTCAGAGGGACAAAGGGGCTCTTGTATGGCAAAACGGTGCCACAGAGGGGGTGGGGGCAGACTGCCATTACAGCGCTGCCAGGACTCCTGCTGTGTCGTGTCCCGGTTGGGTCACGGCACACATGCAAGGTGATCAGGTGGTCTGATGGCATCCCCACAACTTTACCCTAAATCCCACTGCTTCAACATAGCAGCACCTAGGACTGGATTTTAATTTTGCATTTGTGACAGAGAGCGATTAATGTTTGCTTTCTTCATGCTGACTTTTTTTTCATTAAGCAACTCATCATACCAAAATGTGCTGCTAAATTCTTTCTACCGCTTTCTACCCACCGTGTTCATGTCATGAATATATGAGTCTTCCCCAATATGCTCATAAATCAAGGTGTCTTGGTAGCTAAGTAGATTAACTACCCAACAAACAAACAACCAACCAAACAAAACAGAAAACAGGATATACATTTGTCTATGGGTCCTGACACCAAGAAATATTTTTAGCTAGAAATGTGTATGCACACGCACACGCTTTTGAACATGTTGGCACTGACCTCATCTGATTCGGCTTCCTGCCATTGCTGGAATCAGATGGTTGGTTCAGGGAATTAACAAGATGTTGATAGTGATATCATAACATTGATATAAGTCCAAAGTATACACCAAAAATATATTTTTGTTTTTCAGTGCAAACAGCAACTTATAGATCATCTGGAAACCCGCTAGTGGCAAAATCTTTTAACACTAATTGCCATGACCTATTGTTTGCTGGTAAGCCATCTATCCTCTATGAAAAAGGTAGTTCTCAAAGTTAGAATCCATAATGATATTATTGCAAATTTTTAAACTCAGTTGCATAAAGGGTCACTCAGACATGGATTATACCACCACTTTCCTCCAGATAATGTTTTGAGACTCATGGAGATCCACTATAGGATACAATGTTTTCTGTGAACTAGAACTCCCCAGCATATCTGTACTCATGGTATGAATGAAACCATGAAGAGGTTGATGTCCTTAGAAACTAAAACATACTGCCACATGTGCTTTTTTGGATGACTGTCTGCTTCATAATGATTCACATGATTGTATTCTCCTTGTTTGCAAATATATGCATTTCAAATATATATAGGCCTATGCAGTGCTTTTTTTGTCATAGAACGCACTGGAACGGAGTTCCGGCACCTTTTTTCGACAGATTTTCCAAGATTTAAAAGTAACTTTTGAAAATTTGATGTTTGGTCCATGCGGATTTGAATCGCCCTGTCGAGCGTAGCAGGTCAGCGGCAAAATCATTAAAACGGTGCATGCGGACTGCTTGTGTGTCGAATCTGATGCATGTGTACTTCATCTGCACTGGTTGTGATGGTGCTGCTCGGCTTGTGGTGCTGCTCGGCTTGTGATTGGTCGTGTGGTCGTGCGCTGAGTGCTTGCTGCAGGGGGCGACCACTATGTTTTGTTACACAACTGACATGTGTGGGTGTGTGTACAGTGATTGACTACATGCAAAAGGTAAATAATTTCATGAGTTCCGGCACCTTTTTTCTTACAAAAAAAGCACTAGGTCTATGAGTATTTTGTTGTGAACTGCCCAGAGAGCTTCAGCTATTGGGTGGTACAAAATTGTAATAAATAGATATTTTGGTACGCTCAGAAAAGATCAGCCCTGGCCCATTGTTTCAACAGACCCTAAACTAAGTATTAGACTATCATAATTTCAGTCTCAGTCTATTGCAATCTTTTGGATTCTTCACATCTTTCACAAGGTTAAACTGATTCAGAATATTTACAGCAAGATGCTTTCTTTTTCAATGTGACTGATTAAAGCAAGGTGGGCCTTGATTTCTCTCTCACCTTTTGAACTCATGAGTATTTCTTAAGTGAAATGGTTGAACATAATGAATGAAGTGGGTAACTGGTGAAATACATCTATTAAACAAAACAAGCTAGCATTTTCAGTGTCAAATGAACCTTCATTAAGAAGGTAATCAAGACAGCATGGGATGGAGCCAATCAATCAAGCAGACCTCAAGAGATCTCTTTCCCTGGAGCATCACTCATTCCCAGAAACAGAGGCAGGACACTAGGTGGTGTAGACACACAGGTAAAAAGAAACTGGATTGGTTTGCTCAACTTCAGAGCCAACTGCTAGCTCTATCCACCTGGCATAGAATAGCTGATGCATGTTTTGTAAAAGTTGTTTCAAGGGAGAGATATTTACTTGGTGCCATGTATGTACATACATAGGGTATGAGGAAGCTAAAAGAAAAGAAAATAACATCACCATGTTCCAGGGGGCTTCCCATTTGAATTTCAGCTGACAGTGGGGAGACAACAGGAAGAAGAGAACAGAAGAATCGGGGCAGGTGTAGTCCAAAGTCCTTGTGCCACTTCCTGTTGATATGTATAGACCAGATTGTGCTCAATTCTCCCAAAATGTGACAACTAAGGGAGGAGTCGGCAAGTAAAACTAATCCCGTTCTTAAATACTGTGATGAATTGTATTGCTTCAAGTGATTTTATGGTTAGTTTTGTGCATAAACCTTTTGTTGCAAAAATCACAAACAATATTGATAGAAAATCAGAGCAAGTACCTGGATGTGTATTACTTTAGTTCTTCACACATGACTGATAGGCTACATTCAGTCAGAACTTCACAACAGACTATAAGAAATACAAAGGCAATACCATATATACCAGCATATAAGATAACCCTTGAAACCAAAATAGCAAAGCAAAAATATTACATACCTGACATATTTAAACTACACAAAATATTAACTTCATCTTATAAACCTATATATGGTTATTTTTCTGAAACATTATTCCTAGTCGCTTGTTCCACATATTATTACTGTATTTTTCTAAAACATACCTTGCAGTTGCTTGTTCCACAAGTTTTTACTGTATATATCAATGTATAAGACAACCCTTGAAACAAAAAATAGCAAAGAAAAACTTGGGGGTTGTTTTATATGCCTGCCATATGACAACACCAGAGAAACTGCACAAAATATTGACCTTGTCTTATCCATAAGACAATATATGTGGGTTTGACCTTTACAGACTTGCATGTAAGAATGTTATTTTCTAGGTCAGACTAAAGAGCCATCTAGCCCAGCTTTCTGCTTCCACTAGTGGTCAGCCCAACATCTCTAGAAGTCCACATGAACACAGGAGGCTCTTTCAGTGTATGTCACCTCCATCTATACCTGATATCCTAAAATGCCTAAGCTGTTCACATTCAAAATAGAATATAATCATATAAAGCAAGATTTAATTAAGAAGCCATTTAAACAGGGATGTATGAGAATTTCATTTTTGATTGCAAAACATGTGGCCATGCCCTATCTGCAACTCTGAGCATGACAGCAAGCATGTGCTAGCCAAAAATGTTTGCAGACTATGAATACATAATTCAATTTATACAACTTACTATCTCTGATATGTGGAGCTTCCTTCATTTGCACAACATTGTCCTATAGGTTGAATCAGCCCTGCTTTAATCTCTGAAGAAAGTTTGTACAATGTTCATGTTTGATCCTACTCAATTTGTGCAGTTTTCCCATTTCCGCAGAGTTGTCAGGGAAAACATGAACAGGAATGGGCGTAAGAAAAGCTTCAAGCCAATGTGCAGAAAATCCTGCTGATCCAGAACATCACTTGTTCGTCCATCCTTCATTTTAAATATTCAAGCAAAATGACAATAAAACAGTGTGGCTATGGAGTTCCTTACAGGATGAGGAAACCCTTTATGTAGAAATGTCTGCCTCTCAAATCACACACAGGAAACTGGTCCAGAGGATGGGTGCCACCAGTGAGAAGTAGATGATAGCATCACCACCACCACCACCTTCATCTACAATAAAATAATTCACATTCAACAACAGAAGTATGCCTATAATACTATGGGTCATGCTAATAGGTCTTAAGCATCTAAAGGTTAGCACTCAGACAAGCCTTAGGAGCATGTGGCACACACAGAAATGACCCTTCTGAGGACCACAAAGGCTGGGTGGAGACAGAAGAGGTGCCCTGCATTTTCTCCCAAGTTTTCAAGGAATTGCATATACATTCACAGCCTTAGCATGCCACAAGACTATTCATTTAACATTTCTCTAGAGTAGAGGTGAGCAACTTGTAGCCTTCCTCTTACTCTGGTCTACAACTCCCATCAGCCCTAGCCAGCATAGCTACTACAGAGGCATGATGGGCATTGTAAGCCCAAACATCTAGAGGCCCACAAGTCGCCCACCGCTGCCCTAACACGTAGGGGAGCAGCTCGCTACTAGGCTCAGCCAAGTCTCTGTCCTATCAGTAGGAACTGGGGCACATGCCTTCGTAGAGCATGGTGGGGTGGTCAAAAGAGGAGGCAGCACCAACCAGCAGGTTAGTTGATAAGTAGCCGTTCAGGTCGGAGTGGAACAGCTCCACGAGGGAGTAGCTGGCACCCACAGAGCACTATCCACCGGGCTGCCTATTCCCCTGCATTCATACTTGTCTTTCCCACACGGTGTCTGAGAATCTCACAATCACAAGTTGTTTAGGAGGAAGCCCGCCTTATGGGCCTTATTCTGAGGTAAGTATGGATTGCACTGCAGCCATGATGCTGTATTTTCCCAGCAGTCTTGGCTGCAAGAGATTAAGAGGCATGAAACATGGCGCAACCACAGACAAGAGAACGAGCTCGTGGTGAGTGGGCTCAAGGAGGCAAGCCTTTTTCCTTCGTTGGCGCTGAGACAGTGCCTTGGCATGGGCTCTGTTGGTTGGAAATGGCCTATACCCAGAGCTCCTCATGTGGACCGAGCAGGACACCTGTTCCATGCAAGCCCGTGCTCCGTGCTGTGGAGAAGGGAACACCGAGATGCAGAGCAAAGGGGCTGCGGCTCCTGATCTGCGCTCCTGCTTGCAGAGGGTGAACGGACAGTTCTATACCTCACCATAAAAGAAGTGGTGCAGCCCGGGCACTCTGAGCACGTCGGCGAGAGCCCGAACTTCAACAGCGAGTTCTCCTTCCGTCGGATGCTTGTCAGGCCTGGCCAAAGAAATGCCCCAGCCACTGTTTCAGTCCACAGTGCAGAGGGTTGCCTGGGCTGCAGGCAAGGAGGATTCTCCCTACTGGTGCAAAAGCCCCTTCTCGGTCCTGCCTTCATCTTGGGCTACCACCTTGACATCCATTTTAAGATCCATCAGGAACATTAAAGAATTCAAGTACTTTAACAAGCCTCATCTTCCTTCTTTAATATAATGAATTTGAAAGGTATATTTCACATTTGAAAAATTATTAATGTTTCAAATGTTATTAAAGCTCCCAGTATGGCTACTGGGAGGGCAAACTGAAGGCCTTGAGATGCCTCTCTGCAGCAGGCATATTTATTAGTGTCAATAGTGAGGAGGGAAATTACTAGGCAGGACAGAAGCAAAAAGGAACACCAAAAAACCCCTTCCCTATACATGCACTCCTTCAGCCCAATACCATACGGCTGCTCTATAAAACAGCTATATCTTTAATTTCATATGCTATAGCATAATATTCAGCAAATAACCACCAGCTATTTATTATTTAATAAATAATGGGTTGGATCATCCTTGCATTAGACCCCGCAAAAAAAATGATTGTGTATTAAGTCTCACTGTTTCCAGTGACTAATACGACTGAGTCTGGCTCAAAACCACTCTGTTTATCTTTAATTTAAACTTTCATAATAATTCAAAACTGCAGACTGATTCCTTATTTTATTATCACTGCTATGATAATTATATTTTATGTATCACACCTATAGAGCACCACCTTTTGTTCATTGCCAGGTTGCTGAGCTTGCTACATGTGTTTTCCTCCACACCACCTGTAAGGTGGCTGCTACAGAAATCTTCAGACCATGACCTCAGCATATATATTACGAAGTATTATATGGTGGGCATTGTTGTTAAATGCAAAAGAAAAAGTATAATCTGTTTTCCACCCTGCATTTCAATTATTTCAGATTAATCAGATTCCTCTAATAACAGGAGTATGTTATTTTTGTTGTACCCAGAAGGACTCCTCCTCATTTTTATATAGAAGAACATCAGAGCATGTTATGTTTGCTGCATAACATGCGGATCTGAGAAACCTGTGCAAAGTTGCCTTTTTCCATTGCATGAGAGACACTAAGCCCTTTGTGTTTGTTTTTTTTAGAATTTTTTTAGAAACACAGTAAGTCAGAAGGGGCCTCCTGGGCCATCTAGTCTGACCCTGGCTCCAGCCGGCTCCGCTCATGACATGCCCACCACGTGAATGTCCAGCCTGTCTTCGAACACTCTCACCAATGGGGCTTCAGCCACCTCCCATTCCATACCCTGGGGGTCCTAACTGTCAGGAAGTCCTTTCTGGCATCCAAATTGAACTTTGGTTCCCTGAGCTTTGCCCCGTTGGAAAGTGTTCTGCCCTCCTCCACAGGGAAAAACAGCCCCCAACCCACTTCCACGTGACATCCCCTCTTGTACCTCTATGTCGTCAGCAGATCCCCTCAGAGTCCCCTGTTCTCCAGGCTGAAAAGACCCAGTGCTGGTCTTTCTGTTTAACCTGGCAAGTTGAGTCTTCTAAAGGGCCCAGCTAAGTACAATCTCCTCTTCTACTTGAATTCTCTCACTCCTGTCTGAAGAGCTGATGCAGTCCTGGTACAAAAGACAATGTCTCCAAAAAACCTAAATTCTACACAATGACCAAGGATGTTGACATTTGTGGATAAATCCAGCTGGAAACAATGGGATGCGTGGCCCAGTGAATACAAGGCAAAATGCATAGGTTTGCAACAGTAATCACTTAAGTCTCATCAATTTTAATAAGATTTTCTGCATCATGTCCAATTCCTCTAGAAATTCAGCACTGGAGAAGCATCCATAAGTTTTGCAGTTCAGTAATCACACACTGTGACTAATAGGGCTTAGGCATCATTTACATATAACAATTAGCATTGTTCTATTGAATTAAATAAGAAACACAAAGACTTTGACCCATCCAAATTTAAGCCTCTTAAGTTAAGGAAAATGAAGCTGAACCAGCAGTGTTCCTCCTCTCCCAGCATTTAATTTCTTGGAACAAAGAAATTTGCTGTTGCTGAACTGTGCTCTAGTAATGCCAAATGAGAGCCCTCAGTTTTAAGGCTATCTGAAGAACTGTTTAGCTTATGTCTAGTTTAAGGAGAGAGAACCAAAAGAAGGGAGAACAGGCAGAGGCCCTGAGGTTGAGCACAGATCAGCAGACAGAGCCATAGATCCCCTGTGCATGATCTTCCCCATTATGGTCCAATTACATTATTTCCCAATGTCCATCTTTGGATATGCATTCACTGATGCAGATGTTTATGCAAATCCCTGTCCTTTCCTGTTCCTTTTTTTTGGGGGGGGGGGTCTTCCTTTATGGCAATGTGTAAGCAGCCACCTTTGCACATGATTGGGATGCCTGGATTCACTCCCCAGGATCTTCAGACACATCTCCATCAGAAATGTCACTCAGAGCTGGAATCACAGTGGAACGAGACTTACGCTCTTCAGATTCTGTGCTCTTCAGGACAAACTGGCCTCATGTTTCTCAGTATACAAGCCCAAGGTTCAGGCATTACATTAAGCTTCTTAGCCGACTGCATAGTGATGACTGGTGCTTGGAGGAGCACACATTGCTCAAGACCATTTCTCTTCCACCAGTTGGGTTCAGACAGCACAACAACCCTTGCAGGGGTTCTGCATGAGTGAGGGTTGTCATTGACCTGTGGTTTATCATGTTATCTGAATCCAGCTGTGCTAACAAGCCACATCAACTAGAATGTAGAGTCATAAAGAAAACCCATGGTTTCTTGTTGGGTAGCAAATTGTGGGTTTGTTCATCATGGTTTGTTATCTTGGCTGGATTCAGATATGATATGATAACTCATGTTTCAACAACAACCCATGATTCCATGATATCCACACCCAACCCATATTCAGCCCTTAAGTGTGTGTTATCATACTGTCTGGATCCACCAAAAAGGCAGGTGGAGAAACCAAATATGTAGCAAGGGAGGAAGGGCCTGTGGCGAGACAGCCTAAAAAAAGATGGAGATTTTGGATTGAAGAAAGAGGAGAATGCAATGAATGCAGTGTGCTGGAGTGCTTAGAGTGTTGGTCTGGAGTTCAGGCAATCCAGATTCTAGTCCTCACTGAGCCATGAAGCCCAAAGGGCCAGTCTCTGACACTCAGTTTGCCCTACCTCTCAGAGTTGTTGTGAGGATAACATGTAGGTTCAGAAAGGCTGCAGTGTGCTCCTGATGTATGGAAACTGTATTTCATACCAGTCTTTGTAGTATTCATTGGCATACCAGTTCTTGGGTACAAGGTCTCAACAGCATGCAGTCTTTTCTAGCTTCATGGGCTAGAAAATATCCAGTCCTCACAGTATTTTAGTTGTGCTGGGAATGGCAGTCTGAGAAACCCTAAATTATCCTTTGATTTCCTTCATAATTCTTCCCCTGGTGCCATCCAGGTACTCAGGTACAAAAGTACCCCTGTCTTCTGTTGTCCCGTACTTGCTTCTGTTATCTGCATGGAACTGGGTGGGTGAAGAGAAGGAATCAAGCAGAAAGAAAACAGTCAGAATTAGCTATGTGAGAAGGTCACACGACCAGTTCAGAGTGACAGTGTCCTCACTCTGAAAGGATGTTAGAAGGATCCCACAAGAATCAGTCACTGAAAGGGGGCGGCACTCTATGCTCTATGTTTAGGGCTCAGTGGGTCACAGATGGTGCTGACTGCCTTCAGGTCTACAGCAGTAATGCAGATACCATGCGATGGTCAGCCAGCCCTTTGGTGCAGGTACTGCGGCACCATCTGAAAAGACCCTAAGCTGGTTCTTCAACTGCATCAACATCCACCAGGAAGCAAATGATCCAATCCTTGGCTTACTCCAATAGACGCCAATATTTCGCTTATATTCAGAATGGGCAAGGCAGTCACAACAATATTTAGGTTGTTAGATGTGGGCTGAGTTTGAATTTTTGGTCCTTTGGGTGAGTCTGTTCCCTGGATAGCTTCACCACATACCTAGTTCTGATTTTTTACAACTTCTGCTCATCCTTGGCAGGATGGTACAGACAAGCAAACTACCCTGTGACAAGTTTCTACTTAGTAAATTTGTCCATCTACACACAAAGTCAACTCACTATGTCAAGCTGTGTGGAAAACCAGGACCTCAAAAATGTGTGAACTGGCCCATATTTTGGGTTTCAGATGGAGCTAATGTGGGGAGGAGAAGGAAATGGTTTCACCATTTATGGTGCGTGGGTGAAGATTGGAACGACTTGAACAAATTCTCGGCACCTGCTCTTGCACTTCTGCATTACAGCAGGGAGAAATGATAAATATCACTTTAAATCTAAATTGCAATGCCCTAATTATGGCTTACATACTGTTCCCTAATTTTTATTACCACTGATGTACAGCTCAGCTTTTCCCCGTTGTTTCACTGAAAGCCCCCTTTTTGGCTATCTAAGCAGAAAAGCAACGTAGACTCAGAGATCATCTGTTTCCCCGATGAATTCAAAAAGACTTGGTGTGCAGAAATGGACTCACAGGGCTCGTTTTTCATAAATGTGGATGGGGAAGCTCTGACCAGGCGGAGGGGAAAGCAGATGTTTCTCCTTGGCCATGATATTTGGCTTTGTTGGGAGCTAAGCACACTGAAACTGAAATATGCTGTTATCAAAGCACCAACCTGGAAATCGAGCGCAGTGAGAAAACAAAATGCGGAGGGGACTCATCATGACATTAGCCGGACTGTGTGTTCCTCGTGGCCTGTGCTGCTGCACTTATCTTCCTTTCGCTCATTATCTTGTTTGCTATGTGTGGCTGAATAAGCGTATAACCTCCAAGGCCTTGGAGCAGATCATTAGGAGTTACTGATTAACACCATGTTTCAGTAGCAGATCCTGAGTTCCTCTTTTTACAAACTGAAGGGGTCTGGCTTTATGATTTTTTAATTAGAGTGTAAATATTGCAGCTCCATAAACTGCTTGATTGATTGCTGACGGGTAAGGAAGTTTGCACTTCAGGGGAAGGACACTGGGAGGCCTCAGATCTGCAGTTTTCTCAGCGCTTCTGGTGCCTGCATGCCTCCCTGGTTCCTGGGCTTAATTGTATTTGTTCAGCTTCTGATCGACTTTGTATAGCTCTTCTCTGGCTATATTTTGGTCAGGAACATCCACAGAAGATGTCCTGTGAATCCTGCTAAGCTCATGGCCTGGTGATGTTGCAGTACATTTCACAGTTAGCAGGGAGATCAGCGTTGGATTCACAAAGGCCTGACCCAATGCTGCTGAAGCTGCACAGCAATAGTCAGCAGTGACACATCCACAGTGCAAGAAGGCGCAAAGGAGTGAAGCTCAGGATTCTGAATCTTCTGAAATGGCTGTGGACGGGAATTAAGGAGCTCTAGGATCCAGCACTGGGCAACTGGAGACCTCCAGGTCACTGCCACCACTCCTAGGGAGACACGAGTAGCCAGCTCTGGTCGGTCAGTTCATGCTCATTCTGGATCTGTAGGATCCAGAGGCCCTGGGTCATATATATCAATTTCTCATCCTCCTGTTTTGATCCCTGGACTATGCTTCTAGGGCCTTCCATTCATTTTATCTGTCCTTCAGAGGATAGGCTTGGCACTATGTATGTGTTGGAGCTGGTAGGAGAGAAGGGAGTTTATTTAAGCTAGACCACTTCTAGGTGATACCGAGCCAGCAAAGTTGCTGGTCCAGCTCTATTTCAGAAAGTACAAGATTTCTTGGAAAATGAACACAACAGCAAAACTACATCATGCTACATCCAGTTCAATAGTTGAACTGCTTTTGTAGTTACAAGACTTTCCGTAAAGTTTTCAGCACAGCTCTACCTCTGTACATGCCACTTCTTACACTTTTCTCATGGGATATAGCACCATATGAAGCACAGGTATTCAGCCTTTCTATGGACCTGTTTAGCATTCTTCTTGGGCAGCCCTCATCAATCTCAAGTCCTCCAGACATGCTGGGACTACAACTCCACCATCCCAGAAGCTCCCGCACAACCGGAGAGAACCAGCTTAGGAGAGTCAGTTTCAGACGGGGTGAGTAGCATTGCCCATCCTGCCTTGATTTTGTCTCTCTCACCAATATGTCCTCCGATTCCTAACATCTCCTTACTCACAATTAAATGAGCAAGTGAACCCATATGCTGCACACTTCCATCTCCCTGAGCACAGGACGTCACAAGTCTATGGACACTTACACTGAGTGCATGGACTTTGCCGGCAAGGATGGCAAGATTGTGCCAATTCAGCAGCAAAGTAAAGGGTGGGGCCCCAATTCCCCTTAATTGCATGACAGAAGAGCTGTCCCAAGCTCACCAACACCAGCCCTTTGCAGGTGAAACGAAAGATGACTGTCTCCATGAAGAGTGGGGCCTATGGGGTGCCACCTTTAGAGTGAGGAAGGAAAACTTAGGATGGCAGCAGCTATACTTCGGTCTCTTCTAGCAATGCAGAAGCTGCTAGTGGTGGCGGCCATGGCAGAATCAGCGGTCTGGCAGGTACCACAATGCCTCCTTCCCCCTAAGCATCCCTGGAATGCTAGAAGGGTGTGCAGATTCTCCATCTCAGTCATTAGGATCACACTGTCTTCTAACACACCATACAAAACATAAATGCAGCTGAAACATCCAACATGTAGATTCTGCAAACAAAGCTGGGTTTACACTGTTATTTTAGCCCCATATTTTATGGTTGGCAAAGTATAAAATGAAAAATAAATATTGATGGAAAATAATAGTGTTTGAATACAAAGCTTTTATTTGATGGCAGCTTTATAATAACCCATTTATCCTAGGTTTGTGCCACTGATTCCATTCTTAAAAGGATCCATTTAGTATCTAATAATTTCACTGATCTAGAAGCCAAATATATAAAAAATATTGTTTTTTCCTGTGTGTGTGTGTGTGTGTGGGTGGGTGTGTTTCCTTTCTCCTGCTGCTCAAGAAAAGAAAAGGACAGAGGCTGATTTCTAACTCATCCATTCCTATTACATGTTTAAGTTTTTGGGACAGAATCTGTACAATGATCAACTTGATGTGGAAGAAAAAGAAAATGAAACAAAACTGAAAAACAAATTCTATCTAACAAAAATAGATTCCTATAATGATTGAAAGTCAAGCTATTCTTGTTAGGGCTCCCCAAATCAGACATCTGGAGTGACTATTAAATAATATATTTTCTAAAAACACTATGATAGGCTTCAGAGCAGATGACATTACATGTGTATCTTGCTGGAAATAAGACTTGAGGATAAAGTAACTTACAGTGCAAAGCAGCAACAGATCCACACCGTCTCCAGTGTCACTTGTACACTGTGCTACTGGATACTGTGCTACAGCAGGATTGTGGGTGAAGGGCCAGTAAAACTGGAATGGAAGCAGACAGAAAGACCCAGAAGAAAAAGAAAAATGGACTGAAACACTATTTAAGAAAACTGATACTAAGATGACATCCTAATTCAGATACCATAAAGAGTTGTACTCTTTCCAAGATTGATGGTGGGAGTGTTTTCACATTCTTAAAATTGAATCACAAAAATAGAGTAACTGAAGAAAACTGCAGGCAAATCCACAACAGAAACAATCTGTTCCTCATATAGCATGAAAAATGTTTTTCTTCACTCTTACAAAGGTAAGTTTCCCTCCTCTCTCTTTGTTTTATATCATGCACGCATGAGTTGAAGACTGGCTATTTGCTGCAATCTTTCTTATCCTTGTTCCTCTGTTGGACTTACCCATGCCCTGCTCCAGTGCTGGATAGGGGAATTTTAACCAAGAAAAAAGGGGGCACACACGGCAACAACCAAACTGCTTTCGGGGAGAGCCAACGCAGGGTACTGGCTAGAGTGCTGAGCCAGCACTGAGAGGACCTGGGTGCCCTTCTCGAAATCCCAGCTTTTCCCACTGACCCCAAAGGGTGAGGGGCACTGGCCTTGTGTCCCTGAAGGCTGTTTCCACTATCAAAGTGGGTTAGGCAGAATGGGGACAGCTGAGGAAGTCAGTCTCCATGAATTTCCAGTTCTAACTAATCTTACCTGTATGTCTCGAACTAATGTTCAGATATGCAATTACTTAACTCCTGGCTTTCTCTCTTCCAGCCAGTTCTTATTTCTAAGAAAAAGCATTTTAAAAGGCATATGGGGGATAATATATTTAAATACTTATGTAAATATGAAGATTAATGCCAAATCAGGACAGACTGAATTTATGTGTGAACCTATGTGAAAGTATCTCTCACTGGAAATAGATTAGGCTATTTAGACTAGTTTCTAGTTACAGAGTTCTTCCACCTAGAAAGTAGATAAAAAGTTAAGAGAAGAGAAGAGAAGAGAAGAGAAGAGACCCAGACAACAGCAACATACACTTTGCATTTTCTTTGTCAAGAAAAATCAGTAAAATGAAGCATTTAATTAAGTTTGTAGTTCTCAAAGAGAAACCAAACTCCTTTTTATTTAGTTTTTCTTTCTGATATTAGTCACTTTAGAGCTAATGGCTCTCAGGGTGAGGTACCAACCCCTCCCCAAAAAAAACCCAAATCCATATAGATCATATCAAAAGCAACATAATAAAATAATCAGTTAAAAGCAAGAGCAGCTTTAAAAATAGCTCCTCAATAAGAAACCTGGGTGTATCACAGAAATAAAACTATAAAGCAGAAATATGCAGCTTGCTGGAATAAAAAGGTCTTTTTCTGGTGCTGAAAAGATTTCAGAGTGGGCCCCAAATGGACACCTCTGAGAAGAGTGTTCCAAAGCTAACGGCCTACTAATGGTGAGACTCACTTCCTACTTATTTACCGGCTGTGAGAACACTTGGACTAGGGCCTGTGACGGTGAACTCAGGGGTCAGGTAAGAATATACATAAGAAGAAGTGCCCCTTCAGATGCCACATCCTCATACTGCACAGGGCTTCATTCATGAACACTCCTTCAGTGGGTCCCAGGAACAAACTGGTAGCCATGGAAGATGTACAGTGCAGGCACACAATGATGCAAGCTCTATGAAGGGTTGAAGATGGAAATGCAGCTACTGAAAGAAAGGTTTTATTTTAATTTTGAGGTGTAAGCACTACATAGAGCAGTTTTGGTGGATACATTTCTGTTAGTCTTTGATTTTGTTCTGTCTCAAGTTTGTGACTTGTCAAGCTCCAAGTGACTTTGAATAGTTCCAGTTTAATGAAAGTTGGTTGTGCTTAAGTCCTATTGAAATAGACAGAATGTTCTCCCTGTTAACTTGGAAATCATTCCTATTCAGTCTGATGGTGTTTACTCCTAATGAGTATGCTTAAAGTTGTACCCTTATTTAGCTGTGGAGTATCCCCATCAGAACTTCGGTGCCACTAATTTATGTTAGATTTGACCCTTTGGAAGCTTCCAGATGAAGCTAGTACTGTGCAATTTTTCTGTCTCTTTCATGATTTTTACCTGGGGTTGAGTTGAGATGATACATTTAATTTCTGACCTCCCATTGCCACCTATGTTTTCTCATTCCGTCTTCCATTCTTTAGTTCTCAGAAAAATTACATTAAGAAAGAAAAGATGGACTGGATTCACATGGCCATTTGGCTGGTTGAACTAGGACCTTCAATCTGGAAACACCCCTTGCATTTTCAACACAAAGCACACAATAATAAGTTGCACAGGAAGGAATACTGAAAAGACATTATCATGCTAAATGAAATATTATTTTCACAAAGGTAGGACATGGTGCGACTACTTTATTTCCTTTATTATTATTCCACATGTATTAGCTTTTGAACAATTCATTTTAAATCTTTGGTCATGGAATACATTTTTTGCTGGCAGTAGGTCAGTTCACACAGCCAATAATGGCTTACTTAAGACAAACGTGGGAGATGTTTATGAGTATTCATGCCACAGCTTGTCAAGTCATCCAAAGCCAGACAGTAGGGATGCTTCAAATGTTCAACAACCTCAATAAGTCATTGCTTGTTCTAGGGTTTTGCATAGTTTGCTTAAGAAACAGCATCTTCAGCTTGGATATTAAAAAACAGCCAAGGACCTCCCATAGCCCATCATGGCTTAAAGAAGCCTGATGGACTGCAGTGATCATGCAAAGTCAGTGTGTCCTTCCACCAGTGTCAATAGATTTTTCCTGATTTAGGTGAGTTTGTAAATTTTTGAACAGTTTATTATTACAGTGTATTGTAATCAAAGAGCTCTCCAAAATGATCAGAACAGCCTCTAGTTGCTCTTTCGAAGCTTTACTTTTGAGAGGGTTGGAAACTGTCATCTTTTAGGTATTTCCTGGAGAAAACTGCAGCCCCTTAAGTTTGTTTATTTATTTACTGCTTTTGTATACCATTTGAAGCTATCAAAGCTCTCAGAACAGTTTACAACAAAACGTTTAGTGGTTGCGCAGTACATTAGGTGGAGACCCTTCCTTCTCTCTCTCTCTCTGATAGACTTCGCATCTCCCTGCATCAGGCACGTAGCAACTCTGGCTCATGGGGGACGGGGATGGGAATTGCCCTCTGTAAAGATCGTGGCATATGCTGTGGACCCATCCGCCTCTGCCACTCCTGGTTTTCT